>NC_037529.1:64462933-64482362 GCF_001531365.2 Cynara cardunculus var. scolymus
TCAAACATATATTTTATTCAAAAATAAAAACATCATCGCTTTCTCAAAATCACATAAAGCCATATTATAACATCGACTGAGATAAAGAATGAAATAAAATATTAAAATCATGATGTATCTCGCTGCATTGCGCGAGTACGCTTCTAGTATTTTATAAATATAATAATTAAATATTATGTTAGAATTCAATGATTATCCTAATTATATTTTAAATTTTTTATATTTAAAATAAGATATTTATCCTGTATTTGATTATGTTTATCTGYAGTTAGTTACACAAATTTAGATATGAAGTTTTAATAAGTTGTACTTACGCACAATCTACTTATAATCTTGAGTTTTAAGTAACATGCATTAATAAACAGTATTTTATGAAAAAAAAATGGTTTTTAAAATTTTTTTATCAAACATTTTATAATATAGTATATATTTGAATAACTAATTGTAAATGTTATATGGAAGTTGACGATGATTTACGATATTTTAGGGGATTTTCAATTGGGTTTTGAAGGGAATTTCTTGTGACCGTCGGATCCGAATGCAGTGGCAATTAAAGGTATAGATTTACGCTGAGCACCTTAACAATGATGAGACGCGATACACAAAATAATACATCAAAAAGCAGCGTTGTGAGTAGATCTTCGAAGACGACCCTGTTAAGCCTTCAGAGTGCGTTCCCAAACGAGCCCTAAAAATGGAAGAGAAGCACAATTCACCGGCGACCGCCACCGAAGCGGCAACACCATCGTCGGCGGAGCTACCATCTTCACGGAGAAGAGGCGGAGGGCTGAAGAGGAAAGCCTCGATTCTTAGCAACAGCAACACATCGACTCCGCCACCGTCGTTGTCTTCGAAGCGTCAAGCTCGTGAGAAACCATCGCCGGTGCTGTTCCCTCCGATCCACAATGGACCGTGCACCAGAGCTCGTCAACAACCAAATTACGCTGACTCTACGTCGTTTTGGGACGCGGTGATTGTGAATGGCGAAGGGGAAGGTTCGATGTTGGGGACGCCGGTGGCGGCGAAGGTGGAGGAGGAATTGAATGCTAGGAAAGAAGCCTGGGAGGCGTTGGAAGCGAAGATGGAAGCTGAATATGACCACTTAAAAGCGCGTGATGCTAATTCCCAGGTTGTACCGATTTCTTGTGGTAAGTAAATGTAGCTTGTTTAAATCATTTACAATTATAATTCTTAGTCTGCTTGCTTAGCTTGGTTGCAGCAAAATTTTATTGCTTTTGGGTTGTTGAGTTCTTAACCTGCATACAGTGCCTAGGTTTGCTAGAGCTAGCAAATAAGATAGCAAACTCGACATGTTCCATTATTAGTGCATAGTAGAATGTAATTTTGCGGACATCCTATAATCGAAATGATGGATCAGCAAATGTTCTGGGAACTGGGATTCGTTAAGAGTTGCATACTTTATTTTTTTAATATTCTGGTTTGCATTATTGTTATTAAATATGGTGTTGTGGCATGGGAATTACTACTGAGATGATGAATAGAATGTTGTAGCTTTTTTGTGACTCACATATGATCTACTGCCAACTGATTCACGGAGGGTCTTGTAGGTTGGTTCTCATGGACAAAAGTTCATCAGTTGGAGGAGAAAGCAATGCCTTCTTTCTTTAATGGAGAAGTGGAAAATCGGACTCCTGAACTTTACATGGAGATAAGAAACTCCATTATGAAAAGATTTCATGCCAATCCCAATACTGAAATTGAGGCAAAAGATCTTTCTGAGATATCAATTGGAGAACTGGATGCTAAGGAAGAGGTGATGGAGTTTTTAGAGTATTGGGGGTTGATTAATTATCATCCATTCCCTGAGGCAGATATCACTAGCTCAATGGGTGATGCTGAAGAAGCTGCAAAAGTAAATTCATTGATACAGAATCTGTATGAGTTTGAGGTGGAGCAATTGTGCCCACCAGCAGCTCCCAGGACTAGTCTTGCAACCCTTGCTGTTCCATCCCGGTTGCCAGAGTCCATGATAACTGATGAATCAGTGCAGCCCGAGGGACCATCTGTTGAGTATCACTGCAATTCATGTGCAGCTGATTGCTCTCGTAAGCGTTACCACTGCCAGAAGCAGGTATGTTGTTTCTTAGAATTCTCTATTTCCATGTTGATAATTTTATCAGGACAATTTAGTTCTCTTCAATTTTTTTGGTACACCCTTCTACCAAAAGGTGTCTACTCATGCCTTTTAATTGCAATATCTGATTTGTCAAATAAAAAGTAGATGGGTAAAGTGTAAACACACAAAGGGGAATCTCCGTCTATTCTTATCCATGCATTTTGAATCAAGCTAAACACATGAATAGATGCACTATTTTGAACTTGGTTTCTCTTCTCTCTTAATGATGCTTTGCTTGGATTGAAATTTAAGGGACAAGAAAAGAAAAGGGAAGTGGTTTCTTCTCATCCATCGTTAACAAACTAACCACAAACGTAGCGAGGGATGCTGGATATCCTTTGAACTTCTTTCTCTTTTACCAAAGGAGTTTGTGATGTTAAGGATTTGGTAAGGATTGCATCTACTTGTCCTTCGCTAAACCTTATTAACAGGATAAATCTGACTGTTCCAATCTTTTAGATTTAAGCGGAAAATTAATGTGAAAGCTAGTTTTCAACATGCTTCTCACATGCACAGATTTGAAGGAGCTTATATATGTATATACAGATATGCGCAACGATATCACACACCTATTTAGTGGCCTGTGATGTTTGTGCCTTTGTCAAGCTTGGGTGGTTATGTTTTTGATTATTTGATTGGCTGGTTTTCCTTGCATAACTATTGCCTGCTTTTTGTTTACTGTGATTAAGAGATGGCAGATCCAATCCTTAGATTAGGCAAACAGTTTGGTCAACATCATTCAAGTAAAATGAAAACCGATAATAATCACCGCATCTTTAATTCATTCATATCCTAAAGCCCAAACTCAAGTACAAAGACTTCATCTCATATGGCAATGGAATTTTATGTAGAAACCACGAGCTTTTATGCCTAAAATTCTGGATCAATTAGAAAGAAAAAAAGATTATAAAATAAGAATAGATAAATAGGAGATAGGCTTTGGAAGATAAGGAGAAGTCTGTCATGCTATAAGTAGATTGGATGGAAGATAATCTTTCATCCAATGCTAACATGAGCATAGCAGAATCTAAAAGCATGGTCACATGTAGAACTTGATGCAGCCAATGTAGGCCTGCTCATGTTTTCTGTTTCATTCTGTTCTTTTACCTGCAGAACTTACTGCCCAAGTCAATTTAGGGTATTTATGAACTGCCAACCGAGTGAAACCATGGTAGTCTTAATTTTGTCATGTGGTTTTGGCCTAAGAGATGGAATGCATTCAGTTTTTCATCTTTCCAACCTTCAAATAATATTAACATAGTCAAAAATTCAACCAAGGGTAATTCAAATACCATCACAAGAACACCCATGAAATATAATAAAAAGATCAGTCAATATTAAAATTCAAGTTCCAACCATTGTAAAACAAATTCAACTCACACACATGCTTCTGTTTGGTTAAAAGACTTTGGAAAGACAAAACTGAACGGAATGGCCCAAAAGTATTGGCATAAATAACTGAACCATCGTGTAGTCCAATACAAATTTTTGTTTCAATTCAGTGGGATTCGACATTTTATTTTATTTTTTTGTTATTCCCAAGCAAATGTAGGCATATGTGAACCAGTACTTGGTTCTTTTCTAGTTTTCATATGAATGGATAAAGTGTCTATTGGTAAGATCATGGTGTCAACTGTCATGTCAAAATGAGGCCTCTTTGGGGTTTAGTAACATTATTAGCTTTTCTGATAGAACAGTTCTCTTGCAGCACATGATATATCCATCACTTTTGTTGTGACCTACTATCCACTCATGTACTTGGTATCCCCAACTAAGTACAGTTCGTAAAACACTAGATTTGTATAGTACCAAAGATGATCTTCAATGTTTTTTCTTCATTGGATGCAGGATTCTGATAAATGCAAGTGGGGATGTAAACCTTGTTATGTAACCACATAGGAAATTAGCTAGAGAGAGAAACTGTACTAGAATAAAGACACAAAATAAAGAACTAAGCTTAAGCCCTTTGGATAAGGACTTAAGTGCACTTCCCTGTCCAATATTACGGCTGTATCATCTATATCATCTCTGTTTATGTTGTTACCACAGTTGTTGCTCTATGTTGATTCAGTTTCTGTTAGGCAGGCAGATTTTGACTTATGTACTGATTGCTTCAACGACGGCAAGTTTGATTCCGATATGTCCCCATCTGATTTCATTATTATGGAGCCTGCTGATGCTGCTGGGGCAAGTAGTGGGAAGTGGACAGACCAAGAGACACTGCTCCTTCTTGAAGCCCTGGAACTATTCAGTGAGAACTGGAATGAGATTGCTGAACATGTGGCCACAAAAACAAAAGCTCAGTGTATATTGCACTTTGTTCAAATGCCAATTGAAGATACTTTCCGGGACTGTGATGATGAAGATGATGCAAGTAACAAGGAAAAAGCTGAGAAGAAAGATGCAAGTCCCGATGAAAATGATGAGAAAAAAGAAGTTGATGCAAGTCCAGAGGAAAATGTGGACAAAGTAGAAGTTGATGTAAATTTGAAGGAAAAAACAGATGCAGTTGCAATCAAGAATGATACACCTCTCGGTGATTCCCCTGATATGAAAGAAACTGATGATCCTAAGGCCCTCCTCAATACTGATGCTTTGCCTCCAGATGATGCTCCATCCAATAATGATGAACCTGATCCCTCTCCGATGGACATTTCAGAATCAGCGGATCCTGATAAACTAAAAGATAATCAGGAGAATGGTGTGAACATTGCAGTGAAAGCACTCAGAGAAGCATTTGATGCTGTGGGTTCTCGTCCTTCCCATGATGGGAAACTTTCTTTTGCTGATGCTGGCAACCCTGTCATGGCAATGGTAAGTTAAATGCTTATTAGAACTGATAACTAAAACCAATCAAGAGATATGAGTTCCAGAAACTTCTGAAATGCAATTTGTGTTTTATGTATGATATAATAGTAGGAAATGCATGAATATCCAACATGGAGAGCAAATCATAATGTTATTTTGGTTCTCTCAAGATGATAAATGTATTGGACTGGTGCCATTTAGGATTTTCTTAGAACTGGTGGCTTGTTGGCTCTTAAAAAGTTTAGTGGTCAAGTACAATAAGTAGGGTTGAGCATGTGGGTAAAACATTGGGAACTTTTTCAGATATCTACTAGAGACTAGGAAAGAAATAGGCATTGCTCACTTTTTTATTTTTATAACTTTTTACTATGTGGGCTCAAGGGCCAAAACTAAGGATAAATTCGGGAGTTCCAGAAATAAGTTCCATAATGCTTTACTAGAATGACCATGTATGATGTACATAATATGCTCTAAAACATTGGTGATCTCTAAACCCCAGAAGGAAAGTAAAATTGAAGGCTTGAATAAAAGCTCTCTTATCTATTTGCTCGACTTTGGTGCCTCTGTTTAGTTAGTATGTTGGTTTTCCTTTTTCCAGGCAGCATTCTTGAGTCGGTTGGTGGATCCCAATATTGTCACTGCTTCAGCCCGTACTTCTCTGAAATCTGTTTCTAGTGGTGGCACTGGCTTGCAGCTCTCTGCAAGGCATTCCTTTGTTATTGAACATCCAACAGATGAGAAGAAACCAGATAACACAGAGAGGTCAATAAACCTGTAGAATCATATTTAAATAATCTGTTAGAAATATAACTGACATTACATGGGTATGCAGAGATGTCCAAGAAAAGGTGGAGCAAGAGGGCATGAAAGACAAGACAGATTCTAGCAGGAAGCAGGAAGAAGAAAAGTCTAGCTTAATTCTTAGTGACAGTTCAGTAAATGATGATAATGACAAGGAAGGTAAGAAAGAATCTTCTGTTTCTCATGGAGAAAAGAAAAATCCTATTCCAGCAGAAGTGGTGCTTCCCAAGAAAGGCAAGAATGTTGGTAGAAAGGGCATTTCTGCTTCTTCAAAGAAAGACAAGGATCCAATTACCGAGAAGGCAATTATTGCTGCAGAAACTAATGAGCAAACAGATCAAATCGAGAATCCTTCAAGTTCTAAAAAGGAGTCTGAAGGTTCTGCTGATGGTGGTCCACCGTTAGGGGTCTCTCGTTCTACAGAGGCTCCAAAAGATGAGGAGATGGTATCTAAATCCCTTCCGTCAGAGACAGCAGAGCCTCACCAATCTAACACTTCACTGGCTGAAAACACTGCAAACTCAGGTTTCATCTAGTTTCCTATTGCAGTAGAGTTATTGATTTCTTGAACATTTACAATGATACTTCAGATAACAATGATTAATAAAAAAAAATTGCAGATGATGTTTAACAGTAATAAATTCACCTAGAACTTGGGAAGTTTGTACTCTACTTCTCTGATGCCTGGGAAGTTGGAGTCGGACATACCGTATATTTTATCTTCCCGTCGAATGTCCATTTCAATTTTCATGCTCGTCTTACAAACTTGTTAACACATTTGCACCTTTTATTTATTATTATTTAAAGTTGAAGTGACTAGAGTCATCCTAATGTTAGACTCTTGTCTGAAATTGTCTTCTAAATTGTAATTCAGTTGATTGATTATGTTTAATGATGTAGAGGAGGCAGGAGCAAAAGACTGTAAGAATGTGAACAAACACCCACTAGACACTAAAGATGACCCAGACATGCATAAATTAACAAGTGCAGCTGTCACTGCCATCTCTGCTGCAGCAGTTAAGGCAAAATTCTTGGCAGACCAGGAAGAGGACCAGATTAGACAGCTTGCCACATCGTTAATAGAGAAGCAGGTAAATTAGTTACTGACCAGTTTCTCTGAATTTTTAAGGGCAAAATGCAACCATGTTTGCTGTAACAAAGATTTTCTTTCTCCAGCATAAGTAAGTTTCAAAATTTATTATTTAATGTAATACAGTTTCAAAATTTTCTATTTTTTTTCCTTTTTGACTGGTAACTTGGCATTTGATGTCGTGGATGTCAATCCTTTTGTCCACTTTGCTTTAACCCTTTCATAAACCTTTTGTAAACGAGTATCCATGACATTAAATGGTACAAGATCAGCAGGTTACCAGCCAAAATAGGAAGTTTGGAACTTTGTTACAGATTTTTTTTTTCGTTACATCAAATGGGCTGCTAAACCAGACTTTGTTGCATTTTGAAGCAGTTTGCCCAATATTTAACAATAACAAGACTCTTGCTTGGACTCTAAAGTGATAATTATTGTGTAACTTCATTCTGCAGCTGCACAAGTTGGAGACTAAGTTGGCTTTCTTTACCGAGATGGATGGTGTTGTAGCGAGGGTTAGGGAACAGATGGAAAGGTCAAAGCAAAGACTTTACCATGAACGTGCCCAAATAATCGCTGCCAGGCTGGGCATGTCATCTGCCGCTTCTACCAGACCTATGCCGCATCCATTACCCAACAGAGGTGGAATGCCGTTTCCAAATGCTGTACAAAGGCCACCAAGTCCAATGAGCATGACTCCTCAAAGGCCACCACTCTCAAGACCAATGATGGCACCGACACCCTTTTCTAACCCAATTATACCTAGCACAGTTGCGGGAAACTCAGCTCAGATTTCAAACAACCCGGATAAACTCTCATCGGTTGGGATGAAGTGAAATTTGGCACCAACCTTGTATTATTGTTATACCACAAGTAGTCCTAACAACTATTACCAAGTGAGTTATCCGCTTGATTTCTTAATCTTAATCTTAATCTTATTCACTAGTAGGACAATATGCTTGAAGTGTTGAATTTCTGATTGGCAGGCAATATTGCATATTGGTAAAGCTATGAAATTGAGGATCTGGATTGATTTGAAGATTGGTACAATCAGAGGGAGGGGGTTATTTTGACTTTTTTACAACATCTCTGAACTACCTCATCCTATCATGCATCTGTGCCTAATTAAGCTAGTAGTAGTATCAATGGAAGTTAACTAGTTAGATTTTCATGTTTTATGTTATGTTTTGTAGATATACTTGGGGTTTATGGTCAGAAAGTAGACTGTCTTTTGGAGTATTATTATCTTGTTAAGGTATTGTATGTCTTATGGCTATAGACACTCGGTGTATTCCGATTATTGTTAAAAGCCAAGATCTTTATGGAGAAGGGTATGCTTGACGTTGAACTTTCGTTCACAAATCCGAATCAGTGTTGTTCAAGATTCTGTTTTGTCTAATGTCAACATTGTTTTTTAAGGGGGGAAGGGGACTTTGAACTTGTTTACATGACTAAGGGGTTGTTTGGTAGTTGTTGAATGATTTGGTGCAGAATGATTAAGAAGCTCTCATGATATAGTTTAAAATGAAATAAAATTGTTTGGTAACTGTTTACAATGAAACTAGGGCGCTGAATGATTAAGGGAGGCGTAGGATACAAAATCATTTAGATGGTTTTGAAACCATTAAGAGGCAGATTTTTTTTTTTGTCAAACAAGATTCTCTTTTTAAATGGAATTATTAAGAGGTAAACAAACAACCCCTAAAGATCACTTTGGTGAGATGACATCAACCAAAATGAAGGTTGTGATATTAGGATTTTAATTTGTGCATAACACCACCTGGTACTAAAATTTGAAAGGCTGTGTACTTGATATTAAGATTCAGTTGATTCATAAACCGTATTATCTTTTAGTAAAATCAAACAAAACATGTTCTTCATCTTAGGGTAGAACAGCTTCTTCCATGTTTGACATGGGATAAAATTGAGGTGCGACAAGTTGGGACAAAACCAGATCTTTTTGTTCTATAAAAAAGGTGGAACAACGTTGGACAAAACCACAAAATTATTATTTTAATCCAAAAAAATAAAAAAACTGAGAAACATCCTCGTAACTTTTTATTTGTATGATATGCAAATGTGTATACAAGTGATTAAAGATGTTCTTGGTTTTAATGCAAGTGTGCATGTTATGAACATGTGCGTACAAGACAAATTACTTGTATGAAAATGTACCCTTAAAAATGAATAGTTATTAATGTGTTTCTCAGCTTTTCATTTTTGTTTTTCCTTAAACCTGCCCCTCTGGCTCTCTATATATACATACATATGAGACTATTTATAGGAGAACTTTGTATTTTGTAAAAACTGTGAAATCCATCGACAATCACATGTTGAATCCATAATTACCATTCACACTGTAATTAATTACCAAACCCAGGCCAATATGTTTTTCTATTTCAAACATTAAACTCAATCATGGCAATTCATATTGTTAATACTTATTGATTTTTGCAAAGCATGACTGTCTATGTTTCAAAAATTAAACCTAGATATGAAATGTGATTACTCACTGAACCCATACATGTAGTTAGATCTCACAAATTTCACAAATAACCGGATTGTCAAATGATTACCACCCTATATATATATATATATATAGAGAGAGAGAGAGAGAGAGAGAGAGATAGGGATTTATTTAGGAACCTTAACTATAGAGAAACCACCAATTTCGTAAGTATTCATGAAGAATATTTGTCATGACATCCAATTTGTGTTTTCCCATAAATGGGTATCAATATCAACTTACAAGATCACAACATCCTTAAAAGGAACGATAAGCAGTAAATTTTACACAAAAGAATCTCTCATATTTGCTTTTAGCATTCGCATCCGGAGGCCCTCTGTTGGCTGTTGCTCCCTACATCAATGGTGTCCGGCACATATCTTCACAAACAAACACATATCATGTTAAATTTTACATTCTCTAGTACCAAAAATCTTGTTATCCAATAATCTCCCACAACAAATTAGGCATGCAACTGTAATTGAACTCCATGCAATCAAACCAAACTGTTGAAACATATTACCCAAGTTGGTTTTTGATTGATGTGGAAAAGGAACATAAAAGCAAGTTACTGAAGAAAAATCTGTGAAACAAGCATCCAAAACGTGTCTTAAAACACGAACCATACAGATCACCAAACGGTGCAGGTCTTAAACACCACTTGAGCGACTACTGACCGAATTTTGTGCAGTATTGATAGTTTACGTCTTCATATTGATTCTTCTTTAATGAACTAATCCAATTAATTAAGCTATTATTCCATAAGAAGAGCACTTTTATAATGCATCTTCCTCCTTTCCACAAGAAGCTTGTAAGATATATGTGGAACCCCATCTAATTACTCCCCAAAAGAGTTCTTCAATTGGAGAAAAGGGAGTTTCCAACATATATCGAGGAGAAAGGGTTAAAGTCTAACCAATGTGAGACTCTGGAGACTAGAAGGGTATGGATGCCCCAGTCCCCAGAGAAGCGAGTCCCTGAGAGTGGTAGAATTTGCCTCTGATACCATGTGAGATGTTTGGAACCCCATCAGATTACTCTCAAAAAGAGCTATTGAGGAGAAAAGGGAGGTTCCAACATATATCGAGAAGAAAGGGTTTCAAGTTTAGCCAATGTGGGACTTCAACTGAGACTAGACGGGTACAAATGTCACAGAGTGAGTCCCTTAGAGTGGTAGATTTTGGCTATATACCATGTGAGATTTGTAGAACCCCATCTGATTATTCTCAAAGAGAGCACTTAGGGAGAAAAGGGAGGTTCCAACAAATATTGAGAATAAATTGTCAAGGTATAGCTGAAGTAGGACTCCAACAAAGATGATCACTTAAACTTTGGAAGTGCATGAGAAAGAGTCCCTACCTTTTATGAATGAAGGGGTGTACTGATCATACATGTGATTATACATTTGTTGCTTCTAAAAACAGGTAAAGAAAGTTGGTTTCAAACTTACATTTCTTCCTCATCTCCAATAGTCAAGGCATTCTTTGAAATAACTTGAAAAGCTTCTTCAACATCGATTCCCTCCTTTGCAGAGGTCTCAAAATATGGTATGTTGCCTTTTGAGGCACACCAAGCCCTGGCTTTTTTCTCAGATACCTGTTAGCAAGCCATTGACGTTGGGGGCAAATGAGATAAAAGAATATTGTACAGCCACCAAAGGTTTTCTTTTTGGATGGCTATGCCTGGACTAATTCCCAGAAAATTGTGATCGTACGAAATCAACCTTGATAAACTCAGTGGCCACAATTGTTGCGAACGCCTGGAATTGAACCCTGGGCAGATGGGATATTCCACCACATCCCCCAAGACCTCAACCATTACACCACAACCCTTGTGGTTCAATCACCAAAGGGCTGTTGGCCTAGTGGTACCCAGATTACCGGTAAAGTCCAGCCTCTCAGGATGTCAAGGGTTCAAATTTCACCAAAGTGAGTATTTGCCGTATGTAAATATTATATACATCAAAAAAGAAATCTTGTATTGTCATAAAATCCCCAAGTGAAAACTCAAAGCAGGCATACCACTCTGCTGTTGCCACCGTCTACATCAACCTTGTTACCCAGAACCACAAACGGAAAATTTTCTGGATCTGAAGGACTTGCCTGCAAGGTATTTCTTAGTCATCAATTCGTAACACAACTTGCCGGAAATAACATTCATCGACAATACAAAACAATTGCAAAATTCAAAGGAATGTGCTTCTTTGGGTGGGATTGGGATTGGGATTTGGTTTATAAAGAAACACCTGGATGAGGAATTCCTCCCTCCAATTGTTGAGACTATCAAAGGATTTCTGAACATTCACGTCGTACACTAGGACACAACAATCTGCTCCGCGGTAGAAAGCAACACCAAGGCTCTGAAATCTTTCCTGTCCTGCTGTATCCCAGATCTGCAAAAACAGAAGTCAGTTTACAAAAGATTTTTCATGGATTAACGAAAATTTGCAAAAGCTTTATTTGCCTCTGCTAGTCTACGAGTCTCTTCCCTTTTGCATATGGCATCGCCGCTCCCTTTGGCAGCATCCACTAATTCAGAACAGTCTTGGTGGTGAAATGGTAGACAAGCAAAAAACTCAAAAATCTCGTGCTAAAGATGTACTATGGGTGCAAAAGCAAATGACTGATGTCATGATGAGCACTCGAAGGAGATATGTGCTTCGAATTTGACCAATTGAGATCAGGGGCGCGCTCTACCCACTGAGCTAATAGCCCGTTGTGCGAGCCCTCCCAGTGACGATTTGCGTGCATTACCAAATATTTCAAGAAAGTTTGTAACCAATCAAAATGTTGCAAACTCGTCGATCCCGAATTCAAGAATATTTTATGCATAGAATATATGAGAAAAGAATTTGGGATCGACCGGTTTGCAACGTTCTGGTTGGTTAGTCAAAGATGAGTTAGTAGAATATTTCAAGAATGTTTGACTAACCAATCAAAATGTTTCAAATTCATCAATCTCAAATTCAATCCAAATTCTTCTCAAAGAAGAGTTTTAAGAACGTTTTTCATCCACAAAGATGTAACTTCTTGAGCTGAAAACTCATCTACAATTGAGAATGAAAACCTCCTTACAAGATGGATCAAGATAAAGCTAACCTACCAAAATAAACAGAAGATAAACATTAGAGAGTTATGAATCATCATGACTCTCTTCATGCTCCTCAAATTGGAACACAGATGTCAATCAAGCTCAACTTGCTGCAAATGAAGTCTATCTAAAACTTCCACAAGGGTTTCACTAGTTTGCAAGTTGATCTCAGTATGAACTCGTTGAATAAAATTGAGAAGCAGTAGGAGCACCCATGATCTAGTTCCTCACAAGATGACAGTGTTCTTCACCGTGTTTGCTCATCTCATGAAAAACTTGATTCTTTGCCATACCAATGGCAGATTAATCATCTAAGTATAGCCTCAATTGTTTATTTGTAGGAGTCCCTAATTCATGTGATAGTCATTTGGTCCATATCAACTCAGAGGAGATATCTGTCATAGCATGGTGCTCGGATTCAGCACTAAACCATGATACAGTTTGTTGTTTCTTGCTTTTCCACGAGATGAAATTTCTGCCTAACAAAAAGGGATAAAAAAGAAACATCCAACTACAGCTAGTTGTTCCTGATTTCCAGGAATTTTATTCCACGTGAACTGGACCAGGTAACACACTACTTGATCAACATTCGGATCCTAACACTCCACCTACCAGAATAGGTAGTGATAGATTGACTAGAAAACGGAAATCTGTCCAATCTGCATCTTAGAATCATGCATTTCCAGAACCCTTCTCAGAAAAGGTACCAATTCTACAGCGGCATCAGAATACAAAAAGCCTTTCGATACCTCAAAATAAGAACTACATCCAAGGGATCTGTGTAAGGGGAAAGCATGAATTGACTACCTACACCAGATCTCATGCAATAGTCGCATTATTAAGTTTCCTAACAAGTTGTATATTTCATCTACAAAAGCTTCCCATCCTCTAGTAATAACTTACCAACCATAAGTGAGTTTGCAACCCACAACCTACACTCAGAGGGTAAATCTAATAAATGATTCCTTTGGCATAACAAATATTCCGCATCAATCACTAGAAAATATCGAAGACACTGTAGATCAGTAAAAATATCAGAGAACCTATGAAAATCTATCCATGTATTTGGAGATTGTTTGAGACCATATAAGGATCTTTGAAGACGATAGACCTTGGTGGCTGCTTCATAAACACCTCATCATAAAAAATAACATTAAGAAAGACATCTTGATGTCAAGTTGGTAGAAAGGCATTGAATATCAATAAGGGCAATAAAGATGCAGACAAAAGACATCTTTGCATCAGGTGAGAAGGTTGATGGGAAAACGTCACAACTGTGAACACCAATTGCGGAATAAACCTTCGTTTGACAAACCTTTCCCGACTCGTATGAACCTTTGAGATAAGGTACTATAAATGCAATAATAATTGACCCCAAATCAGAAACAAAGGATTTTTGCCTGTAAAGAATTATTGTGGTTGAAAGGATTTTTGCAGGAGCTTGACTTCAAACAACAACACTGCATGGTTCTTGTTGATAATCAAAGTGCAATTCATTTTGCTAAGAATTTTTTCCATAAAAGAACAAAATATATTTACGTCAAGAATCATTGGATTACATACGTTCTTGAAGTTGGGTTGCTTGAACTTGATAAAGTTCATACAGCTGATAATGGTTCCAATATGTTGACAAAAGCTTAGCAAGGGAAAAGCTGACAATATGTTGAGTGCTCGCCAGGATGGCAAACTCTTCTTCATAGTCAAAAAAGGGATAATTTATTTCTACCCATGAGAAAAACTAATTAGCCAAACATATTGGCCAAATACAAGAGATGTATATCATCTTTTATTTTAGAGATTTTATTAAAATAGAGTTCACAAAATTAAGAAAGCTTGTGAGAGAAGAAAAAAGAGATTTTTTGGCTGCAGTATTTGACAAAACCCAAAAACACTGTTTTGTCATTTCTTGAAGATTGAACTGTTCGGATGGGCGTTATTTTTAGGCACTTGCTTAATATCTGTACCTACATTCTCAGTGATGGAGATCGGTTTTGGAAATCCGGATTTCATGCGGTTGTTACTAGACATTGGGTAGTTTTTTTGTGATATTGCTTATCTCTTTGCTTTAATTTGTCTCCATACATGTTGATAGTTAGTTCAAATAGTATGATGGTTCTTGTGAGCCTCCAGTTTTATCTAGACAAGACTTATTGTATTGCTCTCTTAAAACAGCGTACCAGACATTTCTCCTCCAAAGGGTTTTGCAGGCTATGAAAGGCTCTCTATGGTCTCAAACAAGCATCTTGTGCATGGTTCGATAAATTCAGCACTACAACTCTTTCATTGGGCTTCTCTTCTAGTCATTATGACTCTAGGTCTTTACTCGTACTAAAAAGTTCTTTTGTTGTATGTCGATGACATAATCACCACTGGAAGTGACACTACAGGTATTTTACACCTCTAACAATCTCTCAACTTCTGTTTTGAAATGAAGGATCTTGGTACTCTCCACTACTTTTTTGGTCTTGAGGTTGCTATCTACTTATGCGAGGCAAAGTACATTTCAAATCTTTTATCTTGTGTTGGTATCTCGGACAGCAACATTGCCTCTATACCTCTTGAGCATAATCTTCATCTTGCATCAGGTGTTGGACTNATTTCAAATCTTTTATCTTGTGTTGGTATCTCGGACAGCAACATTGCCTCTATACCTCTTGAGCATAATCTTCATCTTGCATCAGGTGTTGGACTCCCCCTTCGTGATTCTACTTTGTATCGTCAATTTGTGGGATCGTTAGCCTACCTTCAAGTGACCCGACTGGATCTCGCATTTATTGTCCATATTGTAATAGTTCATGGTTGCTCCTTGCTTAGATCATTCTGCCATTGTTCGGTGTATTCTACGTTACCTCAAAAGTACTAGATTCCATGGATTATTTGTAACACATTTGTATTCCATCTGATATTTTAACCTTAAACAGAATTGTGTATCAAGTTACATCGTTGGGAAATGATATGGGGTGGATTTTGTATTATGTCCTAAGAAAGGGGCAACTGGGAGTCAAAGTAGTGGTCAATGCGGGTTTAGCCACACCAATCCACATTAGGGCCTGTTTACCCACGAATTCGGGTAGGGGCGACATTTTGTGTGGGTTTAGCCGCACTACAACCCGCATTTGTGGTGCAAATCGGTTTTTAAGCCGATTTTTCTACGGTTTTCTCATTTCTATCCCACCACCTCCCTCCTCTTCCTTTCTTGGAGATTTTGGCTCGTTGGGGATAGATCATGGAATGTTCTTTAAGCAAATGTTTGATTATCTTAGAGATTGAAGATTTATGGTGTTTGATTTCAAGATTTTGAAGGGGTAAGCTTTTTGGGTGTTTTAAGATCTAGATTGGGTTTTGTCATGGATCTAATATTGTGGTTGATTTTGATGCACCTCTAGACTTGGGTTGAAATTTGGAGAAAGTTCTTAGAGGAGTTTTTCTTGCTTGACGGCTCTCAAGCCTTCATTTTTGTAGCTGAAGATTCGGGTTTGGGATCTAGGTTCAACTTAACATAGCAAGGTGAGTTTCAAGTTACTTTGTGAAAACTATGTAGATGTCAAAAATGTCTATTTTGAGCTTTCAAATGTGTCCCTTGTGATTTTATCAAATGTTGGGATTATTTGGTATGTTAGCATTCTTGGTACACTTGATTTCATAAAACCTTGAAAATGGTTATATTTGGGTTTTGAGGCATTTGGAGATACAAATCACTAGTGTGTGACATTTTGAAGGATGGTTGAAATAAGTAAGAGTTTTGGGATATATTCCCATGTTGATAAATGAAATTGCATAACTATGAAGTAAATGTGTTTCTATTGACTTATGTTGACTTTCATGGAGTAGTCAAGTAAGTTGGAGGCTTTATTGGTTTGAAATTGGTTCAAATATGTTTTGGGACTTTGTTACGCAAAAAATGGTTTAATGGTGACATTTGAACGTGATTTGCATACATTGCATATTTATTTGAGATTACATGTTTTTGAGTGTGTTGATCATTCAAATCGGGTCATGTAATTTGAGTTGTATTGCAATGGATACATAGGCATACGAGTCAGACGTATTTGGCATGTATGGAGTCTTGGCGTTGTTTGATCGTATTGATCCTATTTGGTAGAAGTGCTAAATGGTATGGTATTCATGGTGTCGGGGTTTTATACACATGGTGTTATATATATGAGAGGTGAATACCTATGGAGTTATTTAGCATATTCGTTGGCTTCTTTTGGATATGGATGCTAACTAATCCTCTCCTACTACACTCGGGTGAGACTGTAGGAGTGTCATTCAAATTGCTCACAATGGCATATTTCATGAATGTACAAAACACATCAAGATCAACTATCACTTTATTCGGCAACATGTACGTAAGATGATCCATCTACTTCACATTTCTACCGATGATCCGTCATCATGTCTTCACCAAAGCTCATCTCTTGAGCCATTTTCAAAATCTTGTTTCCAAACTCAATCTAGCTCATTCTTCCCCATCTTAAGTTGTTTGAGGGGGTGTTAGAGTTTATTATCCTCTTTTGTCATTTGTCATAGTTCAAGGGCTAGTTGTGTCGATTAGTATTTCTTAGTTTGTTTATAATGTAAACTTCTTTGTACGTGATCATATATTACAACAATGAAATATTGGCTCCAAGCTTCTTCTTTTCTGAATATGCATCAATGAACTGATGTCTGAATCAGGTTCCAATCATGACAAGCAACATTAGGATGGTTTCACGAGGAAAGGTCATGAAGGAAACTTCAAAGTATATTATACACTTGACCCCATAGCCAAATAATGCCACCAAATAAGCTTAATTTATTAGTCCCTAGACCATTTGTCAATTCAGTGTCTAGAAAAGCATAGCCAAAGGCGGGACAAGTGGTAAAGACACAACTAACCTCACCTCAAGAAAGTGACCAACCTCTAAAGACCAACATGTGCTCTCCTGGTTAATTTGACAGCAGTATAAGCTAACATTAATGCTAAAAATCAGGAAATTATCATCTACATTCAAGGTTGCACTCTATTTCTCCCACTTGTGGGGACAACATGTGCTTAAAAGTTACAAAGTGCATAAATAACTTTTTGGAGCACAAATAATGTTTCCCTAGAACTATTCCTACTTTTTGATCAAATTTATCATCAATTATCGACACATTATAGAAGGACTAAAATAGACAAAGAATCATGTAAAATTCAGTAGGGAAACTTCGCTCACCAAAATCAATACCCTCTACATAGCATACAACAATTAACCAAAAACAGGAAATCTCCTCTGAGCATGCAGTTGAGCATGAGAGTATTTTCCACATGCAATTATTCATATAAACATAGCAAAACAGAAGTAAGAAGAAAGAAAAGAAGTAACAATGAAATATTCAATTTGACTACTATCCTATCAACCATAAAAACCAACTATGCATTCAGAGGGATAAGAGCAGAAGCAAAAATAACCTGCAGAGTGAAGAGCCTGTCCTCAAATTGCACTTCCTTTGTCAAGAAATCAGCTCCTATTGTTGCCTTATATTGATTGCTAAACTTCTTGTTCACATATCTAAAGTTAAATGTTAAGGGTAAACAAGGAGTAATGCCATTAACACCCCAACAGTGGCATTACTTCTCAGAGATCATAAGAGATCTAAAAGGAGGTGACTGTACAAGAAGTCGTTGTATGCCAAGTAAATAAAAAAATTACAAATATGATAATTAAGAATGAAGGATACTGGTTCATCAAAGATGTCTTACCGACCCTGCATCACCCACAAATAACAGTCTGGTAAGCAAAACAGAGGATACAATTAAGCAAAATTCACGATATTAACAGACCGTCTCCATACTGACTAAACGAAGTTCCATACAAGGTATTGAAACCAATTTCTGGGAATTGAGGTGATATAAACTCAAATCTGTGATACTTTCAAACATACGACATCGAATCAAATTGATTCTTCAAGAGCAAGCAATTATTATAAACACTCATATGAAAGAGAATCAAACACACACAATCCCAAGCAGAAAACATCACGGATTTGTAGTACTTCGAACTGTATAAGATAGGTTAGTAAAAAGAAATTCAATCAATTTGACCACTACACAAGTCAAAGTAAACTTTCTTTCTCCTATTGAATTGAATCATTGAGATAATCAAGCAAATCGAATCAACAACCCATCATGAAAAGATTCACGACTTGGATTAATATGAAGGAAACTCGATTAAGAAAAACTACAAACCCGCTGTCGCCAAGAATGATGACCTTCAGCAGCGTTCTTCTTCTTGAAGGCATGGCAATTGGCAATCGGATCTAGAGAGGGAAAGTAGATGCAATTTGAATTGGATTGAAGATTTGAAGCAGTAGCAGGTGAGGGTCTAAACCAATTCAAAGAATCCCGTTGGCAATCAGGTCGGTTGCTGTCGCTTAATTATTTAATGGCAACACTCACATCCACCTTTTATGCTTTTCTTTACTACTAATAATAGTTGTCTCCCAGATATTTTAGTTTCTAAACACTTACCTATTGAATGTTTACGGGTAAAATTTAACATTATTATTTATTTATTGGGTAAGATTTTAGTCCACTAAAACAACATCGTATGCAACAATTTACCCGGTAAGCGTCTATTGTATTAAAAGTCGTCGCTCTCACTTACCGGGTAAGGCTCTTGGTCCTTGTCTCGCTCTTACCGGATAAGATTTTTGGTCCTTACCGTATTCATCCAGTGAGGTAATGTTACTTGGTAAGCACTTACCCAGCTATCTTTGTTTATATGATTCTTCAATTAACTATTAGCTGATAAATAAATTATGTTGATAAAGCTAACTGATGAAAATGTAAAATGATCAAAAAGGTATCTTCAAAAATTAAACAATTATAATATTTCAAAATATAATTAAAACAAATATTGAATTAACTTATACAAACAAAATGCTAAAAAAAATTAAAACTATAATATATTGATTAAAGGAATCTCAAATTGATTATTATACATATTGTAATATTTGAAATTGTTAAAATAAA
>NC_037529.1:64483427-64490685 GCF_001531365.2 Cynara cardunculus var. scolymus
AAAATTCTTGCAATAGTATTGGTGTACTAGATAAATTTAGGCTAATGTCACAACGAATTTTCACAAAATGTAAAAATGTTGGTTTTAAAGCTTTGGTACCGAACTTTGATATTCCTATTAAATGAAATACGACTTATTTTATGATTGAAAATTCGTTAAAACAAAGAGGCATTTGCTTGCATTTTATTGTAATTATTATTCTTGTAACAGTATTGGTGTATTAGATGGGGGAGTGCTTGAGGGATTATACGATATTTTGGGTGATTTAAAAAGAACAACTTTTTTATTCAGTGTTTATTATCCAACACGCTATTTACTTGTAAATCAAATATTTTTTTGACAAGTAAATGACACAATACGAAGATAATTACGATTAGGAAGCGGTGATTACTACGATGTAAGAAAAATAGTTAAAATATTTTCTAGACATCTTTTATCTTTACATGGGCCGCGGCGTTAAACCCTTATTTAAATGTTACTGGAGTTGAAGTTTTAATTTCAGATATATGTTTCGCTTTTGGTTTATATACTCCTAGTAATGATGATTTTTCACAAGAACAGATACACAAGTTTAATCGTAATTTTAGCGATTTATTTGATCATATTATAAAAAAAATTATGACACTACACGAGAACAACAAACCTCTTCAAATCGGGTAACTCATTTTAAAAATCGATTTTAGAAAGCTTGATCGGGCTTCGGTTTTTCGACTAGGACCGGTTACAAACTTGATTTCTCGGATCCAGGCCGCTTCTTGGCCATCTCTATCCACAACCACCATCAGCCACCACGATTACCATTCGTACGACCACCCACCAGCAACCTCTACCATTAACACGTTGGCCGCAACTACCTTATCCACCATCTTTACATCCTCCTCAGTCACCGTTGTCCACCAGCCACCACCACCTTTATCTCCACCACCATTGTCGCTGCAACAACCTCCATCGTACTTCTTGTCCACCATCTCCTCCACAATCATCGTTGTCAACCATTACCACACCCTACCACCTCTACCTCCACCACTGGCGACCGCCACCACCACCACCACCACCACCACCACTACTATCCATCATCTCCATATCTTCTACAATCACCATCCTCCGCATTCACCGCCACCTCTACCCCCACCATCATAGTCGCTGTAACAACCTTCACTGCACCTTCGTCTGGTCATAATCAATTATATCAAATTCTTCATTCAAATTTTATACTACTATATATTAATGTTTTATGTATATGAAAATTGTGTAAAAATGTAATAAATTAAATTATTTAAATATTTATATGATTTGTGTAATCTATAACTATTATACGATATACAAAAATAATAAAATCATCAAACAATTTTTAGGGGCAACTTGTCTAGCCCTATCATATCTAACATACAACTTATCCGGTCCAATCCAGCCCTCTATCAAGTCCAATCATGTTTGTCTCGTCCAATCATGTCAACCGCTACCTTGAGGAAAGAAGGGAGGTTCCAACATATATAGAGGATAAATGGTTCAAGTCTAATCGATGTGGGACTCTAACACGCCCCCTCCGACAGAAGCTAGACAGGAACAATTGTCCCAGACCGTTGAGAGGAGGCTAAACAAGTACAGATTACCCAAAAGCGTCAAGGCCTTAAAGTGATAGACTTTGCTCTGGTACTAGGGAAAAATCTTCCCTTGCCTTCAGTCCATCTGAAACACCCTATATATGCACAGTACACCGAGGAACCTAATTATACAAAGATTTCAAATACCCACAGCAAAGGAACGTTTACATAAACGTAATATTTACAGAATATTCTGATTATCACATACATCTCACCCTCACCCCCCCTAATAGCGTACTTTCGGATGGTATATTACCGGACTCGTTTGGTTTAGTTTGGTTTTGGACTTGTGTTATGGAATTATCCCCAACATCCGTGGTCATGTCCACATTGCATGCCGCAACGGACATGCCCAACAATTTGGAGTCGATTAGACAATATTTATTGCGAGAATATGCATGTTAAGAAATAGGGGGAAGCTACATACCTTTTTTACCAGCAACACAGGTAGGAGATGGCACTGCAGTTGCAAAATCTAGTAAGAGAGATCATAGAAGCACCATAATTTTAGGAGGCTTGATTCTAGGAGCATGCATATACGAAGATCACTCGTTTCTTTGTTCAACTATTACCATGCATTTTTATATCTTCATCCCTACTTTCTTTCACATTTCACCCTGCCCTTCTCTTTGCAGGTGCTTCCCTCTCTCTCTCTCTCTCCCTTATTTCTCTCTCTCTCCCTTCCTTTTTCATCTGCAAAAATAAATATTTATCAAAACCAAAAATATTGCATGCATGCAGCTAAAACTTATCAACATTTGAGCAGGTTAATGAAACTTATGTCATGTTTTTGCATACTATTGGAGAAGATTGAATGTTGGTGTCTGATTATCATGTTTCTTGATTTTCTTTGAACATATGTTAGGGTCAATTTTCGGAGGAGCGGCATGGGTTAGCGAATAGCGACCCAAAATCAACTACGAGATTTATAAACTCTCATCTTAAAATGCCCTCCTCCCATTCCCAGGATTCCTCCAAATCTTTGCCATCGTTCAAAGATTCTGGTTCTTCATCTGCAAACAAAAACAACAACAAAAATGGCTCACTATCGTCCTCCGCCAACAAACATAAATCGTCATCTTCTGACAAATCAAATAACGATAACAAGAAGCCACAGAACAAGAACAAATCTAACAAGAAGAAGCATAACGACGATAAATCTTCGTCACCAGCCCTACCACGTTCGCTCTCATCCTCACATTTTGCACTATACCCTCCACTCAATTCATCTTCAAGTGAAAAATACGGTAGCAGCAGCTACAATATCAATAATGTCATCATAACAGGAGCAGCTATAGGAGCAGTATTATTGTTGTTACTCATGATAGCATGCACGGTGTGTTGTTGCCATAGGAAGAAGAAAAGACAAAGATATGATAACAATCGCAACAATCCTAGCGAAATTAAGGGTATTTATCAATTTACGTTTGTCTCTCTATAGACATATATGTTAAATGTGTTTTAGCTTTTTGTTCATATTCTAACTTTATAGAACATGAACAACAAATGCTGGCATATCATATACTAATCGTTTTATTGGGCTTATTTAAGCTGTTCTTCAAATGTTAACAAATAAGGTTTACATTTTCACCATGAAATCATATTCAATTTTTCTAGTTGATACAAATAATGGCTATTATAGCACACAACATGCTGGGAACCAACTTCATGAACATGGTGATCTTCATCTAAAGATGCCTCCACAACCTCATAGCAATCCAAGAAGCTCTGATCAGCAAGGTTGGGTGGCTGCACCACCACCGCCACCATTAGGAATGGTGGGTAGCAATGAGAAGAATGTTTTTACCTATGATGACCTAGTAGCAGCCACAAAAGAGTTCGATAGCTCTCTGCTTTTAGGTCAAGGTGGATTTGGGTATGTTCATAAAGGAGTGTTACCTAATGGAAAAGAAGTAGCTGTGAAGAGCCTTAAACTCGGTAGCGGCCAAGGGGAACATGAATTCCAGACTGAGGTTGAAACCATTAGTCGCATCCATCATCGACACCTTGTATCTCTTGTTGGATATTGTATAGCAGGACAACAAAGAATGTTGGTCTATGAATTTATTCCCAATAAAACCCTTGAATATCACCTTCATGGTAGGTCTTGAAACCAAACCTAGTTTATGTTTTCTTTTATATACATATATATATGTATATATATATGGGTAATCATGTGAGAACCACAAAATAGTTACAAACAGTGACAACCAAAGCATCATGTGTTATTTCACATGATTTTTTCATCTAAGCCTAGTATTTAAGGTATTGAACATATATTTGTTTCACAATGTGAAACCTTTTTACATGTTTCACATTGTGAAACGAATATATGTTAATCTATAACTTAAATCCTAGCCTTAAATGAAAAAAAGTCATGTGAAACAATAACTTAATGTAAAAGTTCTCACAATACATGGGGTTCTCATTTGAGCATTCCCTATACATGTGTGTGTGTATACCCCCTAGCGATTCTAGTTAACATCTTTAGTTAGCTAGTTGTGGTGATTCAATCTTTAGGGGAAGGCTGCCCTTTTATGGACTGCTCAACAAGGTTTAAACTTGCTCTTGGAGCAGCCAAAGGTTTTGCTTACCTTCATGAAGATTGTAAGTATACCCTCTCTTCCTGCTTTCATATATGCGTACGTACGTATATCAATAATTCAACCATCAAGATATTCAGGTAATCCTCGCATTGTCCACAGAAACATTAAAGCGGCAAATATACTGCTTGACGAGCATTACGAGGCCAAGGTATCCATCATTTTACCTAATTAATTGCCATATTTTTTATAGTTTCATTTCCATGTCAAAACAGTAAGGATCTGATATAACCCCATACAATCTATAAGTGAACAAGCATGGCAGAATATTATAATAAAATCCACACTAAGGAATGTTGCTAAAATAATACTTTACCAATCAGGTGGTGGATTTTGGATTGACGAAGCTTTCATCGGAAATCATCACTCATGTGTCAACACGTGTTATGGGAACATTTGGGTGCGTACTAAGAATATTAAGTCGAGAAATAAAACTGCTATCAGACTCTTAAATTCCATCTTCTCTATCTTTGAGTCTCACATCGGCTAGAGTTGGATCATTTCTCCTCAATATATGTAGAACCTCCCTTCTCCCCTCAAGGCCTTTTTTGGAGGATAATCTAATGGGGTTCCACATATTCTCACATGGCATCAGAGCCAAGGTGTACCACCCTAAGAACTTGTCACTCAGGGACAATCTATGCCCATCTAACCGTTCTTTCGCCACTCTGGAACAATTTGTACCCATCGAGCCTCCATTGGAGAGTGCATGTTGGAGTCCTATACTCTGGAACAATTTGTACCCATCTCCAGAATATATGTTAGAGCATCCCTTGTCTCCTCAAAGGCTCTTTCGGGGAGTAATCTGATGGGTTCCATATATTTCATACTCTTAGACTTGTATATTCATATTATTTGTATTTTAATAATAATTATATGACTTATAACAATGGGTATGTAAATATAGGTACTTGGCACCTGAGTATGCATCAATGGGTAAACTTACAGAGAAGTCAGATGTCTATTCCTATGGAGTTGTGCTCTTGGAACTGATTACTGGAAGACGACCCATAAACAGAAATAGTGACGAAGGCAGCTTAATTGATTGGGTAAAAGTTCATCTCTCCCACGTCATAACATAGGACCCACAAACAAAAAATGAAGAATGGGATGAAATGTTAAGGTCATTTATCTAAAGGACCCCCTATCTTTTTTCTTCTTCCCTGTTAGATGAGAAAAGGTTTACTAAAATCCTTTTGTAAGGAGGATTGTGTATTTCAGTGGGAAGGTCTTTTTCCATGTACGCAGACATGTACTTCAGTGAAAGATTCTTATATGTACATGTTCTTGTTCCTTTTGTGTCTGAGCAGGCTAGGCCTATACTGATGCATGCATCAGATGGAGGAAGTCTTGAAAAGATGGTGGATCCACGTATTAAAGAGAATTACAACCGAGAAAAGATGCTTCGCATGGTAGCATGTGCTGCTGCTTGCATTAGGCATTCTCCAAGGATACGTCCCAAAATGAGCCAGGTATAACATCCATGCCATCATAAATTCACGCACCTAAAAAAACAAATTTTCTGAAAGGAAGAAAATCAAACAGTTACATGAGGAGAATCAAGGTTGTAACTCTAAATTGCTAGAACCCAAACCAAACGAGCCGAGTATATCCCCCACGGCATCTAAGGGTAGGATGTACAAAGAATTTGCCTCTAACCAAGGGGTGGAGAGGCTGTTTCCATGATGACTGCCCCATCGAACTATAACTTCATATATGTTTCAGTGGCAGATTTCATTATAATATGGTTGTGGAACAGATTGTTCGCATACTAGAAGGTAAAGTGTCCTTCGGTGACTTAAAGAGATGAAGAAAATTAACTTAATAGTAAGATTCACATTCATACAAGGGAGACATTAAAAGACACAAGTTGGGAAGTATGTCAAGCAGTGAGCACAACATGACAGATGAATCTCAGAGGATGCACCCAAGGACCCGCAACCATTGAAGGACCAAAATAGGAAAGCAGAAGAAGCATAAAGAGTATTCAAAGTTAAGGGCCAAATGCCCATACGACATACAAGCAAGATCCAGATCAACAAGGTAGACGTATGTGCAATATGTATACTATGTGATCGTATAGCAATGCTTGTCGGAATTATCAAAAATTTCTTGTGGGCATTACATCAAACAGATGGTGGTGAATGAATCTGGTTTCACAAGGTTTCAAATCCTGGGATACTTTTCCGAATTCTTGATTCTTTAATGAACAATATTCTAATTTCCGAATTGTTGATTCTTTAATTTACTATATGAAATGGGCAACTCGTACCTCATCACTGCTTCTACATCCTTTATCACGACGATGCGATTGATGTAGACGACTACCCATAGCACCAAGGTGTCCAGTACTTGGCATTGCTGAATCATCCTCCATTCTTGTCAATTTTGACAGAAGACAAATAATACCACCTCGTATGATTACGGTTCAGTTTACACTCTAGTGGCGTTTTGCCGTTACTATTTTCATCATCATTAACGGTTGCATCAAGACCATGATGGTAATGAAATTTTCAGGTGAGATATTTAAAATCAACTGGTGGGTGTTTCCGCTTTCCGGTATTTCTTCATTTGCTTGAATCAAATCGAATAAAAAATGGCAGATTTGTGAGGGGGGTTTGGTTGGTTTTAATAAAATGAATATAGCATACAATGGAGATAATATTTTAATTATATTTTTTTATTTAGTGAACATTTATCAATTAGTGAGAAGAGTTACCATTTCTATTTGTTTTATGGGGTAATCTATATTATATTATAAAATATTTGAAAAAAAATTCTTAAAAATTATTTTTTATGTATGAAGTACTGTTTATTGATACATATTACTTAAAATTCAAAATTACAGGTAAATTATGCATAAATACAACTTATTAAACCTTCATGTTTGAATTCGTGTAACTAATTGTAGATAAACATAATCAATAGAGGATAAACATCTTATTTTAAATATAATAAATCTAAAATATAATTATAATAACTATTAAGTTCTAACAGAATACTTAATTATTATATTTATAAAATGTTATATTATTAAACCAAAAATAAATT
>NC_037529.1:64490725-64515895 GCF_001531365.2 Cynara cardunculus var. scolymus
ATAAAATAAATAAATTAAAGAAATTACATAAAAATAAGAACTTTTAAATAGTTGATTTGATATTAACATTGATATATTTTTTTTTCAAAATTTTATGATATCTTTAAATTTATATTTTATTCAAATAGTAAAATCATTATTGCTTACTTAAAAACACATAAAATCATATTATAACATCGACAGAGACAAAAAATAAAATAGAATATTAAAATCGAGATGTATCTCGCTGCATTGCGTGAGTACTATTCTAGAATTCTTAAATATAAAATGGGATTGATGATAAATGTTTATAACATAATAAACATTTAGAGTACAAAAAAGTCATACTTACTTATCGAGTAAAACTCTTTTATCTTGTCACCTCTTATAAGAAAAGCAAATCTCATAAAATTTAAAAATAAATAAAAATAAGAAAAACGGCAAAACCTAAAAGATATTATAAATAAGGAATTTCATCGAATAATTCTCTAAACTTTTCAAACTTTATTTATTTTAAAAAGTTTAAAAATGTAGAAATTAAAAATATTTGAAATATAAAATAATAAATACCTGAAGTAACTATATATTTATAGAACTTAAACAAATCGAAATTCGGTAAGAATGGAAGTTATAATAAGAAGCGTAAAAATGGACCTTTGACTCTTAAATCAATGTTAATTAAATATCAATACTAATACAGTGTACCGAGATGCACCAGATTAATTTCTGTGATAAGCGCATTTCATGGATGCAGGTGGGATTAAAAATGATCAAAGATCCAGATCTCGTCTTACATTTTTCATCTTAACTTCTATTCTCACACAATCATTCGTCCATATTATTAATGGTTGTTTGTTACAAAATTTAATGTAAATCTTGATTACATAAGTAGCATACTAAAGACTGTTGGGTTACGGGATCTCAAGCACAGCGGAAAATAAAACTGTAACCCTCCAAGGACCCATACGAACCGGAATAAATCGTGTGTTTCGAAATTATACCTCACAGTTAGCAAAACTCTGATCACAGCAACAAACAAAGCTTGATGCCTCCACGGTATCCACGCAAACAATCCAAATCCTTTGCCTTCTCGTGATGCTAGTCACGGTTTCAGAACTTAGAAAGAAAAGGGAGCATATTGTTGTAGGTGGTTTTAAGAGAGAAAAATGCAAGACCAAAAAACTCTCTTGCATAACAAAATGTCATACATTTTATATGGACATGGGATGCATAGCCTAACCATCACCATACCTCCACCATGCCTCCACCATGCTTGAGTGTAAGACCTTCCATGCACCATCACTCTCTTACAAATCAATACCTAGTCAATTTTATTTATGTCCAACATAAATAATATCTGATTTTATTTAATCAGATTAAATCGATACAAATCAGATACGATAATTAAACATTTTAATTATTGAAACTCCTTATTCGAATATGTTCAAAGCGTGTGACCCAATGGGTTCTCGACATGTTGGCAATAAATATAAATCTCATATTTATAGTTATAAACGATGAGCGGTATCTAGCAATACATCACCGTTACCCAAATGACGAGAATTAGTGATACAACAAATTATCGGTATGTAGTCAATTTTAGTTTTACATATTTAATTCTTTTGTCCTTGATGTCCAGGTTGAACACGAGACATTGAATGTGTCATTCTCGTTATGTCCAATCTCTAGTTTCTTGATTCCTTAACATACTAATAAAAAAATAGATAATGATATCTCATATCAATTACCTAAGCATGCATGCATTTCTTTAGTATATATTTATCAAGGGGCCCAGAGACATCACTCCCGTCATAAATGAGGGACAAATCATATCTCGATACATGCTAATTCTATCATGTGATATGCAACATACCCAACTATCATTCTGTCACCCAGTTACGGAATGATTAGAATAAATGTCAAAATACATTACTCACACATAACAAATTTCATGTTCTCAAGTCAAAGAATTACATGTACATTGACCATATGAGAAACACTTATGACACTTACATGACATCCAATGAAGTGTTCTCATAATGAGTCACGTCCGATACACAAAATCTCCATTTTGTACCCATATGCAGATTCGACATCTCTATATGAATCCATACATATGCTAGTCATTATCATATTACTTCAMCCTTAAACCCGAAATAATATTTAACTAGGGACATTTAGAATACATTATTCTAAGGTTATTTATTATGAATAATTAAAACACAGAATATAATATATATACATAATAAAATGGGCAATGTCTTTATATTTATCAATTTCATGAAACAAACTTAAAGTTACAATCATCATATGATTGGTTTTTGGGCATTCACTAACAAAGACATCTTTAAAATGATGTTTATATCATTGTTTAGGGGTTATTTGGTTGGTTTTCCAGTGGTCCTTTATGGATAGAACTGTTATATGGATTAATCTGTTTGTATAGATTGAAAAAGTTTTTTGTTTGGAATGGTTGTTTCATAAATGAAAGAAGCGTGCTTTTTAATTTACATGGACAAGTTTGAAAAACTTGGCTTTCTACATAAAGCCTTCCGAAAAGCATGCCAAATAAGCCATGTTTTATATCATTAATTTGTTATCAAACAGTCATATATAGCTGATCAAATAAGTTATGAGTCTCTTAAGCTCATTAATGTGTTAACAAACGGACTTTTAGTGACCTAATGGTTAAGCTATGGATTTGCCTTCTTTAATTAACTTATTTTCATTATTAGTTCATACTCCTAACTCTGATCTTAATTCATAAGTAATTATTATTCTATTTATAGAAACTTTCAAATTTTAATCAATAACTTAACTTTCAAAAGTTGTATTTTCAACTAGGGGTGAGCATAGGCGGGTACCCGTTCTATTTGACAGGAACCGGTTAGAGCGATTCTTGAATTTTTGGAACCGGAACCGGAACCGTCGGGAACCGGTTTTGATTCCGGGTACCCGCTTCCTAAAATATTAAAATTTTGTTATTTAGAAATAAAAAATAAAACATTGCCAAAACACTAAACGAATAGACTATAATACAAATTATACGAAATAATGGTTACAAATATTGTTTAATAATTACAAACCATAATAGACTAATAGTAAATGTTGAAAGTTTAAYGATTACATACTATAATTGTAAATGTTCAAAGTTTAACGATTACATACTACGAATCCAATTAAACACACAATTTGAAAAAATACGAATCATTTTATCTCAAAAATCTAATCTAGAGTTCTAAATTCTTGACCTAATTTAAATTTAGTATTAAAAAAATTAATTTTTTTAATTGAAAAATACCAGGTATCCGCCGGTTCCGGGTACCCGGTCCTGACGAGTAACGGTTCCGAAAAATTGAGAACCGGAACCATTCTCAATCGATTCCGTATTTTAAGAACCGGAACCACTCATATCGGTTCCGGTTCCGCTGCTCACCCCTAGTTTCAACGAGTATATACTACATATTTAATACAATCATTGTAACATTCATCCTTGAGTTTAGGAGTGCTAAAAAACTGATCAACCACTTAGGGTCCGTTTACTAAACGCTACTTGGTAAGTACTTAATAAAATTCCTTACCGGATGAACATGACAAGGGCCAAGAATTATACCCGGTAAGAGCAATGAGAATGATGGAGAGTCTTATCCGGTAAGTGAAGATTACGACTCTTACCCAGGTAAGCGCTTACCCGGTAAATTGTTGCATTTAATACGTTTTGATGTACTAAAATCTTACTCATCAAAATAAAAATTATAATGTTAACTCCTATAGATAAATACTTACCGGGTAAGCATTTGGATAAACATCCCCTTAGTCTGCCCAAGTCCTTTTAAGGCAAATTGTGAATATAATTTCTGAATCATTTCAAAAATAAAGTCCGCTAAACTAGCCGTGATAATAACATCATCAACATAGACGAGAATACAAGTCGTGACCTAGGCTGAATGATAAACAAACAATGACGTATCTAATACACACTGAGTAAATCCGAATGTAAAAGGAGCATCAAAAAGTTAATCGAATCGATGCTCGCTAGCCTTTTTCAATAAGTAAACATGATTAGGTCGGGACTCATCAACCAAACCCGGAGGTTGACTCATGTAACGAGTCTCATTTTATCATTTAGGTCACCATGTTAGAATGCATTATTCACATCAACTTACATTATATCCCAACCTCATGAGTAAGGATTTAGAATTTTTTTCAAACGGTGGCACCATTTGACTATAAGAAAAAAAACTATAACAAAATTTTTTTAAACAGTGGCACCGGTTGACTATAAGAAACAAATATACTAATTTTTTTCAATCGGTGACACTATTTGACTAAGAAAATGACACCAACAAGATTTAAATTTGGGTCTAGAATGGAATAAAAGCCGTGCAAACCAACTCTATCAAATAAAACTTGTTCTCATTATAGTTTCAAAATACATACGATAGCACACAACAGATTAATACAGTTGCACCTTTCACGAACCTAATTTTTTTTTTACCTTTCGACGGAGAAATAATACGGTGGCATGTGCCACCGTTATCACCATGGTAGGTTTGCCCATGAAGCTACTAAAAGAACCAATCGAATAGTTTTGGGTTTAACAACAGGGCCAAAGGTTTCACTATAGTCAACGTCTTCAATTTGAAGAACCCTTTAGCCACCAATCTCGCTTTACATCGACTTACGGCTAGAGATGAAAATTTTACCCATAGAGGCAAGGATTCCCCGTTTTGGTGGGTAATGGAGCAGGAAAGGGGATTTATTTCCATACTCGAAGMAAGGACACCCGATAAGCAGTTATCTGATAAGAATTTGGTAAAATACCCCTTAGAGTAAAATGATGGTAGGGTGACCATTGAATTTCATTCGACCACCACCACCACCACCATGCCACCATCACTACCGCCTCCACCTAACCACCAGCGTTATATTCAACGAACCAATCAAGACAATTTCATTCCAATTCTAATCAACCAAAGCTTAACAAATCCCATTCCGTGGACCACACTTCACCTCAATTTTATACTAGGAGAGTACTCGCATAATGTAGCGAGACATATATCAATTTTAATGTTCTATTTTATTATTTGTCTCTGTCAATGTTATAATACGATTTTATGTATTTTTAAGAAAACAATAATGATTTTATTTTTGAATAAAATATAAATATGAAGATATCATAAAAATTTGAAAAAAAATATATCAATATTAATATCAAATCAACTATTTAAAAGTTCTTATTTTTTATGTAATTTTTTAATTTATTTTTTATTATAATTTAATTTAAGTTTAATAACGAAATAATTTATTTTTAATTTAACAATATAACATTTTATAAATATAATAATTAAGTATTCTGTTAGAACTAAATAATTATCCTAATTATATTTTATATTTTATATTTTTTATAGTTAAAATAAGTTGTTTATCCAATTGATTATGTTTATCTGCAGTTAGTTACACGAATTCAGATATAAAGCTTTAATAAGTTGTACTTACGTACAATATACTTGTAATCTTAAATTTTAAATAATATGTATTAATAATACTTTATACATAAAAAATAATTTTTAAATTGTTTTGTCAAATACTTTATAATATAGCATAGATAAAATTTTATCAAATGTGGGCCACCCGAAACCTATATCGTAACGAAAAGGCTTAATCTGTGTTTCCTTTACCTTGGTGTTTTATCTTCACAACGACCATCAATTCCAAGCCATGCATCTTCTTCTTCTTCCCCCGACACTCTGCTCTCTCTCCCCCCTTCCTCCCCACCGCCACCTTCACTTCCGGACGCGCCACCGCCAAAACCTCCGTTACCTCAAAACCCTCGGTATTACCCCACCGGATTTCCACTCCCCTCAAACCCTGTCTCAAATCCTATCAACCCTAAATTACTTCAAATCCAAAGGCTTTTCGGAGCCCGATTTCCCTAGAATCGCCTTTCTCTCCCCACATCTCTTCACCCCGACCTTCGATCCCATCGCCATCGAACCCGTTTTCGATTTCTTAACCGTCGATTTAGCCGCGTCGCCGGAGGAGATCCGTGGATTGATCCTCAAATGCCCTCACATCCTCGAATCGGATCCGGATTTGTGCTTGAAACCGACACTCAGTTACCTCAAAAAGTTGGGGATTAAGCAGTTGAAGTCTCCAACAACCTTGAATGCTCATCTACTGGATACAAGAGTAGAGAAATTAGAAGAGAAAATGAGGTTTTTGCGAAGCGTAGGGTTTTCCGTTGAGGAATCGAGGAGGATATGCGGGCGGTTTCCGGCGATATTTGGGTACGGTATAGAGCATAACTTGAGGCCCAAGTTTGAGTATTTGAGGAAGGAGATGAAGAGGAATGGTAGGGAGGAAGTGAACAAGTTTCCACAGTATTTCGGGTTCAGTTTGGAGAAGCGGATAAAGCCCAGATATCTGCATCTGAAACAGAGGAATGTTGATGGTGATGTACCATTGAATAGGATGCTGCTATGGAGTGATGAAAGATTTTTCAAGAAATGGAAATGAAAGGAAGATGTATACACCTTAACAGAATTGATTTTATAAAGACACCGAATATGTTTTTTTTTATTAACCTGGATATCCAACCCGTTAATGAGCCGACTCCTAGGACGACTAAGCAGATAGTCCGCCTTGGAATATGTTTGTTTTAATGGACCAAACAATTATGCCATCATTTATAAATAAATTGATATGATACATGTAGACACACTTTTGACATAATGTGTCATACACTTTACAAATCTAATAAATCAAACAAACTTTTTTGTTTTGTTTTACATATGAAATAATACTTGTAAACATATAATGTTTATATAGTTTTGTTTCATATGTAAAATATTTAGTTTACATATGGAAAAAAATAGTTCTGAACATTTCATATATAAAAACATTGTATAAAAGGTGCATTTTCACACATGTTTCGTATATGAGAACACATGAAACTTGGTTCGTTTGTAAATTTGTATGAATTATTGAGTCAAATTTCCTAAAAGAAAATTATATTTTGCTTAGATTCCAACATTAATTACATTATCAAATATTCAATAAATTTATAGAATATATTTTGTTTTCTCCTAAATATTTAATTTCAATGCCCCTTAGGGGCCGTTTACCAAATGCTTACATGGGTAAGTGTTTACCAAGTCATATTACCTTATCGGATGAATATGACAAGAACCAAAAATCTTACTCGGTGAGAGCAAAGACATGGACCGAGAGCCTTACCCGGTAAGTGATGACGACGACTCTTACCACGGTTATCGCTTACCGGGTAAGTTATTACATACAATGTCGTTTTATTGGACTCAAATCTTAAGAGGTAAGTAAACGATGGTGTTGAATTTTACCGGTAAACGCTTACAGGGTAAGTTTTTATGTAAACAGCCCCTAAAATATTGGGTTTGTAGAGATTCTTTAAATTTCAAATGTGTCCTAAGAACTTTGTTACAATACTCAAAAACATCGTATCAACTTATTGCAATATATTTAAATCTAACACATCCCTATAAAAATTGAAGTGTTACAAAAATTAGTTCGTAACCGTATTTAATATCCTATAAAGCCAATTTTGTTGGAGTAAAAGAGAATTGTACAAGAAATACAATGACAAGAAACATAAAGTTGAAGCAAATAAAGCATCATCTGTTATTGGTTAATATCGACTCAACTCAAGGGCCAATTCTTAGCAAGAAAACTGGCCTAAAAAATGTCTAATTCACTAAGGCACAAAAACAAGTATAAAATCTATTCTTCAGGAAGTGATTGAAATCGGCAAAAAAGTGGAGGAGAAGGCAAATAAAGATGTTGGACTAGTTGGCTACAATTTCATGAATTGCATCGCTCACGGATTCGTCCTCCGATCTAACAGCCAGTTTCATTGCCACCTCTTTCGCGCTATCCACTCCAAAAGAGAGACGAACCAGTACCTTCACGTTGCCTATGTATACCCCCGATAACAAGCATGCGTGTGATCTTGAGTTGGCTGCAACCACCTCTGTGCCCTGAAAAAGAACCAATAAATATTGAAACCAAACTAACCCGTTAAATCCCACAGAGGTAGGTTATAAGAGTTGCGTGTATGCAGAGAGACTGTTTCCGAGAAAAAGGAACTATCAAGCATGCTACAGGTGGAGAATGTGTGGAAAAATAAATTTTAGTTCCTTCAAAAAGGTCAGGCAAGAACAAGAACCAAGACTGCTTATTTGAAAGCACGTGTGTACTTGGTACGTACACGGGACAGGAATGGTGAGATTGAGCTACCCGGGTGAAAGAATTGTTGGTTTTAGGGTTTTAAACTGACATGGGTAGTTTGTAATTTACCAAGCTTGTTCCGTCTTCATGATTTTTGTTCCACTTATTTCGGTGGATTTTTGTCTCTTCCAATACTGTCCTGTCCCGCTCTAATGTAGAAACCGAACGTGACAACAAGTTTTGTTTTCTACCGACTCACATCCTATCAGTAGTACCAAACACACCCGTAGGGACAACAATTGGTGCATCTTCTTCTCGTAAGGAAGAGCAGTTTTGAGTTGCTCATCAAATATGTGTTTACAGAAGGACAAATGGTTCTTGGTATTACATATGAACATTTTACTAAATAGCAGTGAATGCGACAATTTGCTTGAGCATGCTAGATGGATAGTTGGATATAAATCGAGATAATACGTACCTCACAAGGTTGCATGCCAAGAAGATTGATAACTGCATTAACAGCTTCACTCAAACTTTCCCTCGGACCCAGACCATACTCGTCAACACGCTCAAAATCGGGGCCCAGGCTTTCCCATGCGTTTCTGAAATTGGAAACCCGGACCTTAAGCATGTAGTCGGCTGCAACAATCTCAGAATCCTCCAGTTGGTATTCATCTTCGACACCATCATCCTCAGCCTCACCAGTTGAGGGATCAACCTGCAAATTTCAGTGAGCGGAAATCAAACAAGAAAACATCATGCAACTTTTTTTAGTAACAGATGAAAAATTATTACTTCTTTGACGATGAACTTCAAGACGTTAGAAAATCTGCCAACGGCTGGGACCCCTTCTGGTTTCTCGAATGCCACAAATGTTTGACCGGGTGTATCATATGGCAATGCTTTCAATGGTTTGGTTGCCAATTCGGCAAATTCTTCTGCCTCTGAAGCATCCACAACAACAACGACCTAAAACCAGGTCATTAGATTAATAAGATGAGAAACTTGTTTTATTTAATCAACTTGCAAAGCAGCTTTCTGTAATTTAAGGCTTACATTTTCCAGTAATTGCTCGGGAATTGTATTAGTACAGTTGTATTGGAACACAACGTGTCTGTCGAATATATGCTTGACAACATTAACTGCATATTCTGTTTCAGCTTCAGTAAGCTCCACTGGTGCAGAGGACTGGTTACAGAATCGAACCATAAACAAGAATGTACATAATCAGCCAAGATGGTAGAAGAACCGGTAAGAGCATCTCCAGCGGTTCCTCCATAATTACTAATTAGCAAAAGTCAAAATCTCCAAAAAGAATTATATTCAATTCCAACAGTTTCTCCATTTCAGAGATTCCAACGTTGATTATATTATTAAAATATTCAATAATATACAAAAAAAAACATCCTTCTCTCTTCATTTTATTTTATTGGTATGCTGGGGAGTTTTTTCTTGGGAAGGATAAAAAATCATTCTCTCTTCTCCATTTAATTTTTAGCGTATTCTTCAAATTTGCAGAAATTTTCCCTCTATATTCTTAAAAAAGAGCCAAAAAAACTTCAAATGCTCATTTTTCTCTATTTTGCAGGAGCTGTTGGAGATGCTTTAACAAGCTTCTATTTAAAAAAGGATCCTATAAAACCAGAAACCAAACCAAACCCAACCAAACGAACCCAGTAATATTCCACCCAGAGGTGGGGTATGGGGGTGGGATGTACGCAGACCTGGCCTCCACCCTCAGAGGGTAGAGCGGCTGTTTCTGTGAAGACTATGATCCTATAAAAGAACCTTGAAAAGCTGTCCAAAGGTAGAGAATTCTGGAATGGATGATAGAAGCTTCTCATATGTATCAACTGCAGAAGTGAGGCTGGCTGGAGGAGCACCAAGAGCAGTGGACTTTTTACCAGCAGCTTTTTTCTCTGCAAGTGGCTGAGACTTGACTTCCTTGGGTACAGAACTGATATCAAAAGGTTCTTCCGTAGGTTCCTGTATTGGCAACAAAAGAAATCAAAAATATAAAAAATGGATATCTGTGGCAAAGGAAGTCGTAGCAAATCAGAAATTCCATGCAGCCACTTACGTAGTTCTTCAAACTAGTCTCCAGGTTGACCAGTGGGATATCCAGTGACCCAAAGAGAAATTCCTTTACATCTTTGTCAGTTTCAATGACTGAACCATCCCCTCCAAGAGTATTCAGATATAGTGTAGCCCTATCACGAACCTACACAAAGATTGGTGAAAAGATTTGTTAGAAAGCATAACAAGATAACTAGTTCCTGGGAAAGGAGTTTTTGTAATTACAGTGTGTGATATCCAGAAATGGTTGCAGAAGAAGGCCTCAAGGCTTAAAAATTCCATAATTTGAGAAACATGTTTACTGATAATAAACAATAAAACCTACTGTTACAAATGCAACTGACCTCATCATCGTTGTCATATAGGCAGCGTCTCAAAAGAACAAATATACGGGGCTGCAGTACAATATATTTATTCATGTCTACATTAGCATCAAATAATCCACCTTAGATTAATGTGAATAGAATATAAGAAAGCTAAGTTACCTTCAAAGAATCAACCATAGCACCAAACTTTGCCAATGTGCTTACTGCACTGGCTCGGACAGTTGCATTCTCAAGTATGACACGGTTATATATATACCTTATGTATTTGCTGGGATCGGAGGTCTTTGGTCCCTCAACACCAAGAAAATGGAGAATCTGATCATGAGTATAATAAAAGAAGTTTTAGTAATGTAGCTTAAGGACACACAAGCAAGGAAGCAACACTAAAATGCAAGAGGGTAAGAAATAATAAGCTCACTTGAGTTGAAAGATATGTAAATTCACAGTCCTCAATAAATTCACACAAGTGAAGAAGCCCACTTTCTTTTGCATCTGGAATATCCCTTATGAGGATCACGATAGAATCAACAATTGCTTTTTTGTACTCAAATCCACCTTCTTCCCTCAGGATATTGCTTAAGAAATTCATCCTAAGTAAAAGAATAGACAATAAAGGTACACCATGAGAGACACGGTCATATACTAAATATTCATCCTGATTTTCAAAAGAAAGGTTGAACATACTTACAATGTTCTGTACTTGAGGGGGAACTTCAAACACAAGGATCTGATGGCATCAACCACAACAATTTTGAACTCATCAGCAATATCAGACATGAAGTTGGTAATTTGCTTCATTAAACGATCAACACCTGATTCATTGCCTGTTTTCAGCAGTGTGGTAATGGCAAGGGTAGCTATACTTCTATTTTGGTCTGATATCAAGCTCTCCATATCTATGTTACAGTTAGTTACGGCCATTGGATGGGTCATTGCCACCTGTGAAAATGTAGACATCAAAGGAATGAAGATAGATTCTAATAATTTTTTTATTTGAAGAGAAAGAAATAAAAAGGTTTTAATGACGCATGCTTTCGTAAGAACAGGAGTAAAAAGTGAAATGAACAATAGAACTTGAATTTAACTATTCATGCGAGCACACACGCAGGTAGACATAAACTATTGTAGGATGATCAATATCAAAGTCACTATCAATTCAATCACATGCACCAAAGCAGTCGACCAATTCATAATTACATATTTACACAACATTATACTAAAATAAGAATAATTAAAGTGCCATCTGCCACAATATTGGGAGCTTCTTCAATACGGCCTTGAGACACAATTTTTGTCCTACTTGGAATCTTTTAGTGAAATAAATGCACATATTGAAATGATGTTGTAAGTTTTCCAGAAACCATTAGAAAATGGCCAACTCATTAATCCTTCCCTACTCAATAATGTTATTCAGCATACAACTTCAGCTGATCTTTGATCTGGTGCCTCAATAATGGCTCTACTGTCACAAAGTTGCTTAATATTATATCTTGGTAGTTGGAATAGGCCTTTTACAGAGAAACTGAATTGTTTTCTTATATCCAACTTTATTGATCACCACTACATATGGTTTTTGCTACGTATTACAGGAACGATAAGATAAAGGAGATGAAGAAAAACAAGGCCAACAATCTACATTTTCATGTTCATCACAAGGGCAGACTCAAGCAGGTTAGAGGATATGAAGCCACATAAACTGACAATGAAAATATTTTCTTGAAAAGTTGAGAACAATTACCTTGTTTAATGTGCGGACAGCAGCAAACCGAAGTACTGGCTTAGAAGAACTTAAGAAGAGCTGTAGGACGGTAATTGCTGGAGTCAGTTCTCGACTAGTAACACCATTCAACTCTGTTATTGCCCTGGCTGCTTCAAAAATAACCATTTCTGCTTTGTGGCGGAGGCAACCTTCAAGGAAGTCATAAAATGGGCGTTCCCCACTTTGATTGTTCATGCTTGACTCTCTAATCACCTAAGGACAATAGTACCGCACAGGTGGCAAATTATTCAGAACTTATCCAACCAGCAACCAAACCTACTTAAGAAAGAGAAGTACCTCACTACATAAAAATACAGATTAAAGAGTACCTGACTGGTATAACGAATCAATAGGCATTGGGCCAAAGGTGAACGAACGGTACCCCTTGTCAAGCTGGTAACTAATTTGCTCACAGCTAATCTGTCGTTTTGTCTTATCTGCAAATGCATCAAACTTATTTAATTAATGGAACAGATGTTGGAAGTTCTCACACCCCTATTGACTCATATGAACTCAAACCATGACCAAAGCTAAGAAGAGAAACCCATAAGGGAGATCAAACTAATACTTAGCTGTTGCTCCTTGTAATAGACTACATGGTAGTCGATGCAAAACATTCAGAACCATCTATACATACACACATGCATTAATATAGAGACGCCCATAGAAATGCATAGAGACAGACACACACACAGATGCATAAACATATATGAAATGTGTTACATTTTACAGTATGCCATTAGTTTGTGTTGCTATAAGTCTATAAGCCATATACACTGTTTGGAAAATATATAAAAAAAATACATTATAATTACACCGAGTCCTTAACAGCACCTTGTAGCAACAACTTAAATTCTCCTAATATGATGTAATAACAGACAATCTCAGTCTTCTAGAATCCCACGGCAGTTGTTGATATATACCTACTGCAGAAGGTCACAGCCTCTTGAATTCACATTATAAATTTCGACAGTGCAGTAACTTCATATTCAAAAATTGAGTTGGCTACTTGTAATTTGTAATTACTTGCAGAAGACTGGTTGGTAACAATTGGGTTTTGTTATTACAGATTGCAGAGGAATGACAAGAGTACCAGATGAGCATAAAACAATTTTGTATCATACCTGGTGGAGAAGAGCAAGTGCATGAAACTGTACAAGTGCAGCCCTCGATTGAACAGCTTCTTGTACCTCATTGCTCCATCTTTTCACAATCTCTGGGTTTGTCTAAGATGCAACAATATAAGACAATTAGAGACTGTGTTAAGAAAATATCACCATAGATCAGTAAATACTAATGCAACATATTGCAATATCATGAACACTTGGTTGTACCTGGAGCAAATGGATACCACTGACTAGGGCTGCACTGGCAACTACAGGATTTTTGTCAACGATAGCTTGTTTCAAGTACCTCTCAATTTGAGTAAGAAGTGTTCCATCAGTGATGCGACAGAGAACACGGATAGCATTTGCTCGATACACATCAGTCTTGCTATTCATGTCCTTCATAAGGGAGCTTGTGACAATAATAACCTTTTTTGCGAACAGGAAGTTGTACCATGTCATTCAAACTTGAACAAAATAATAATCCCATGAGAAGACAAAGGAATAAATCATGTTACACTACCTCATCCGAAGAGGGAGAGAGCTCCTTTATCATCAAATACACCATTCTTCTTAAACCGATATCTTTAGACTGGAAAAGTTTTGTCACAGCAAAGAAAACTTCTGTGGCTTCAACCTACAAATCAAGAACAATAACAAAGAGTTCAAGTATCAAATCAACGCTAAGGAAAAGATCAATCTAAAGTTCATGTACAATACAAATGGACTAGCATGGTCAACAATAAACAATGATCTCGTTTGTAATAGCCAATAGGCATGTGAGAGTGACAAACAAAAGCACAGTCAAGAAATATCATTTGGCAAGGCAACCTCATATAAGGGGGGAAATGAATCATTGAGCCAACCCACCTGAAAAAAAACATTAAATCCTTCCTATCGGTCTACTCATTCTCATCGTTCCGCAAAAATTTTGATACAGGGTTTTGCTATCTATTACAAGTACATATTAACTAATAACTATGTTACCTCTCATGACGTTACTAGTTTAAATTGTGTAGTAGCAATGGCTCTGTCAGTTTATGAAGGTTGCAATAGACATACGATCTAAAAGCGAGTTAATTCAGGATCTGGACACACTTTGAGCTGAGAATCATTTTACAAGGACAGAAAAGATAGGACCTCTACATGTAGAGGAACATATATGTGTGTGGCGACGTGAAAAGCATATATAAGATCACATGTGGAAGTTTAAAGAGATTTTTAACATAGAATGTGGATGCAAGTCAGTCCATTCCCGTTCCTTCCATGCCAAGATCTAAAGCTTATACCTAGCCATATATTTGTATGCAAGTTGATGTGGTCTGTTTAAATTTTAAACAGTCTTCAGAGTGAAATCTGACCTTTGTGAAGGTTTCTCCTTGATTTAGAAGGTAAAGCAACTTTGTAATAACCTGGCAACAGGAAGACAAATCATGATTTGCAAGAATTGAATATTTTTTAATAGCAAGAATTGGTGATGGACAAAATAAGCACCTGGGAACACCTCCTAGAATCTAACTGAGGATCATTGAAGACCCTAGCTTCTTGAAGAACTGCTCCCTTCTCGATTCCAAGAAAGGGAGAGTACTCTGCTGCAAGAATTAAAGAAATCCCATATCAGATACACCAGATATAATTTAAGAGTCCCATAACTTGATTACTTTTAGAAAAATGGGATACACAGATCTATATCATCTTCCACTTATCTGAAGTGTGCAAATTTATCGCTGTCAATAACCAAAAGGTCAGTAGTTGGATGCTGAAATTGGTAACCAGTAGGAGGTACTTGTGTATTTAAAAGAATTTGGTAAGATATTTGAAAAATATAATGCCGTTGCGTGGACGAGTACCCATATCATTTCTCTAATATATCTCATCTTGCACTATATCACAATGATCTAAAATTTCAATTATCGTTTCATCCCCACTCCCTAATTAGTCAGTCGTACGAGAAAAGCGAAACGTAATTCCTCAACATCGTCACATCCACGAAGATCAACTGATCTAATAATTTAAGAGCTTGTGAGCCATCTCAACTAAGATCATTATTGCGGCATAGTGGAACCCAATGTAAATCTAAAACTGAAAAGTAAAATCATCTGATTCTCACAAAAATAACAACGAACAATTTCAGGAACTGAACGAATTATTGTGAAAAATAACTGAACCAATAATTCAAAGAGGGGTGTAGAAATTCAGAGGTTTGTACCTTCCTCGTCACGATCATCGTCTTTCTTCACGAACTGCGCCATGAAGATATGTAGGTTCAGAAATAACCTAGAAGATCAATTAGTCGGAAAAGATCTAGCAGATCCGAGTGTAAGTGTGTGTGATTTTGATCCCGAATGAAGGTCGTATCAATGGAGGAATAAGGTTGCAGATCTCTTCACCGTCTCTTCCCTACGGTTTACAAGTGAAGTTTGATCTTGTTTCAAGGGTTTGAGCTTTGAAACCTTAAAACTACGTAACACTATTTTCGTTGTAAACATTACATACTTCCAATTTTAGATTTAATAAAACAAAAATGCAACTTCTCTTCATTTTATATTTTTTTTTTCTCGATTAAAAGTCAATTTTTTTTATTTTAAACGGTTAAATGTTTGGATTAATTTTAGATTTTTTAAAACCGGTTAAATAAATTATTTTAATTTAAAAAAAATCAACTAATGTCATAAATACATAAAAATATATTCAATTTTTTTTTAAATTAAGGGGTTGTTTAGTAATTGTTGAATGTTTTTGTGTAAAATAATTAAGTGGTTAGAATGATTAATAGGTTTTCATGATATAGTGTAAAATGAAATATAATTATTTGGTAATTGTTGACAATAAAATTAAGACGTTGAATAATTAAGGGAGATCCAGGATACAAAATCATTTAGAATGTTTTATAATCATTAAGAGACAGATTTTTTTGTCAAGCAAGATTCAGCTCTTAACAATTTAGAAATTTTCTCTTAATAGAACTATTAAGAGATAAACAAACAACCCCTAAATATTTAAGTCTTTGAATATTTTTCTACATGAACAAATTTTCTATAATTAATTAAATAGAAACAATAAAATCAAAAATATAGCATTTTTATTAATCATCCTCAAGCATATAAAATTCATGTTCAAAAACATAAACAAATGCATATGTGTGTATGTTGTACGTATAGATTAGCTTAGAAGATTAATGTGAAACAATATTACAATAACTTCTATTGACGATTTATCATCTATCAGAAGTATCGATCTTTCTGCAAACAAACTCACTGGCGGTAATTCCCGATAGCATCGGAAGTAAGGTATCCAAAAGGTCATTGTTGTGTTTCATCTGTTAATCAATTGTTGAGATGAATTTCGGCAATGAAAATTTTATGAAAATCAAGAAATTTTTGCAAAATGTTTGCACCTGATTTTACCAAAAAAAAAAACTATTAATTAAGATTTTAGATTTTAGATTTTAGACGTTTGTCAGTTTATAAAAACAAACAGTCTTTATTGATTCAAATTTCAGACTTCAGCACCACATCTTATTAATCAAAAGTAAAACAAGACTTCAAATTTCAGCACCTCTTAAAAAACAAACGTCACCTTATTCACTTAGGGTTTGCTTGTTTTTTATAAAAAAAAAAATCTTATTAGCCTCTTATGTTCGATTCTTTAAGAGGTAAGGTCATTCAGACTGTTTGTTTTTTCCAATTTTTCAGAGGCACTTATGTCTTATTGTCCTCTTATCTGGTAAGAGATAAACCAACCACTTATTTGCCTCTTATTGTTTTTCAAACTCTCAACAACGGCATTTCTATATTTTTTTAAATGACTGTTTTCTCTTGTTTTTAACAGAAAAAATAACATAAGTTACGTTGAGGGACCAAATAGGCTGTAACCGAACCAAACATTTAACGAACCATTCTTGAACTGTTTGGTAGGAACGAACATAAACAAGAGTCTCGTTCATTTATTTCTATTCGTGAATGTTTGTTCCTTTACGTTCGTTTATATTCGTTTATGTCCGTTTATATATTAAATTTAATATATAATCTTTTATTTATTTAGTTTGAATTCAAATAATATTTATTTAAATTTTAACTTTTTAGAATTTATTTAGATTTAAATTTATTATCATTTTGTCTTATTTGAAATCTTTACATTTTCACTTTCCCCCCAAACCCTAGCCTGTAGATGTTCGTTTAGACCTGTTCGTTTAACATGTTAACGAACGAACATGAACGAACATAAACGAACATGAACACTCCTGATTTCTAAACGAATTAATACGAACACAAAGATTTTTCGTTCGTTTACCATTTGTGTTCGTTCGTTTTTTCGTGTTCATTCGGTTTGTTTACAGCCCTATGACCAAACCAAGAAAATTTGCATAGGTAAAGGTTTATCTTGTAGCAAATAAAGAGAAAGAGCCAAATTCGTAAGAAATCACAAACCACAAGACCAATTTTCCAATATCACAAACTATAGGGACCAATTCCACAATTTACTCTTAAAATCAAAGTATTTACATGACAAAAGTGGGATTACATAAAAACCCGCCAACAAAATCCAAATTTAAAGTCAATTTAAACCGAATCCAACCAGATGAACCTAATGCCCCTCTTATATATTAGTTATTTTCATACGTGTGTCGTAATTTCATCTGTAATTTACTTCCTATTTGCATGATACTTTAACATTCTTTTTATTGTTAGTCTCGTTTTTTGTTTAATCCTCATGTAACATAAAAGGTTAATCCACTGGTTTTATTTACTAATGGTTGTACAAATGTCCTAATACAATGCTACTTTTACGTCACAATCCAACCAAGTATCACCCAAAAGTTATTGGGGAATATGAGCTCAAATTAAAACTTCATAAATCTTGCAAGATATTTGATGCGTTTATATATAGCCGTGAGTCTGCACGTGATGGGATTATGATGCTTTTAAGATGTGCGAAACATGAAGTTTCGAGATTTTAGACATTATCGAGGGGCGTTTGACGAATTTTTTCATCCAGAAAAGGGAAAAAAAAACAGTTTTATTATGGGTTTGTAGGGTAGACAAATTGTAAAATTGAAAACTTGTGGGGGCAAAATGAGAATATCTAAAAAGTCTGGGTGGTTTTTGGTAATTTTGAAAGCGGCTAGATCAAAAAATTCCATTGCCGGGAATCGAACCCGGGTCTCCTGGGTGAAAGCCAGATATCCTAACCGCTGGACGACAATGGAAGGTTGTGTACGATTATCAAGATTATTTTTGTAATGTAAATTCTAATGTGCAATATAGAGGGCATCTTGATTTTAATATTTTATTTTGTTTTTTATCTCAGTCAATGTTATAATATGATCTTATGTGATTTTGAAAAAACGATGATGTTTTTATTTTTTAATAAAATATATATTTTTAAAGATATCATAAAATTTTAACAAAAATATATCGATATTAATATCAAATTAATTATTTAAAATTCCTCATTTTTTGTGTAATTTTTAATTCAATTTTTTGTTATAATTTAATTTAGGTTCAATAACGAAGTAATTTATATTTGGTTTAATAATATAATTTTCTTATAAAGATGATAATTAATTATTTTGTTAGGATTCAATGATTATCCTAATTATATTTTAGATATTTTATATTCTAAAATGAGATGTTTATCCTCTATTTGATTATGTTTAACCACAATTAGTTACAATGAATTCAAACATGGAGCTTTAATAAGTTGTACTTGTGCATAATTTACTTGTAATCTTGAATTTTAAGTAATATGCATCAATATACGGTACTTCATGCATAAAAGTTAGTTTTTAAGAGTTTTTTGTCAAATGCTTTATAATATCGTATAGATGTTACAAGTGTCATTGAATTGTTAAAACTCTTAGGGCCCATTTACCAAACGCTTACATGGGTAAGAGCTTACTAAGTCACATTACCTTACCAGATGAATATGGTAAGGGTCAAGAATCTTACCCGGTAAGAACGAGACAATGACAACAGCCTTACCCAGTAAGTGAGGGTGATGATTCTTACCACGTTAAGCGCTTACCGGGTAAATTGTTGCATACAATGTCGTTTTTATGAACTAAAATCTTACCCAGTAAGTAAATGATAGTGCTGAATTTTACCGATAAATGCTTACCGGTTAAGTGTTTGGTAAACGACCCCTTATTTGCAGGAGGTGTCTATAAGTTTATATGTTTTTCAATCTTAAAAATAGTTGAAAAACATGATTGAACTCAACAACATAACTATTGTTATATTTATATAAACAAGTATAAAATGTATGTAAAAACCATATAAATAAGAAAAACCCTTCGAATATACATGAAATATAAACCACAAGGGTGGTGCCTGATTGGTTTGAGCTTGGCTCCAAAGGTCAAAAGTCCCAGGAGGTTTCAAGTTCAAATCCAAGAAGGAACAAAAATCCCATTATGGCCACAGAGGTTCAAATGCGGCGACTTCGGGCTAACTGCAAAGCAGGTGGTTGCCCTGAAATTAGTCAGTTCGTAAAGCGGGTTGGATTTCAGGTTAATCATATATATATATATATATATATATATATATATATATTGTAAATTTTTTTGTGTCTTCAATAAAATAAAACGTGTTTATTTTAGAACCTTTAGAAAATTTGACATTTATAAATTAAGGAAAAGAAGAATTTGATATAAATAGGGAAAATTGCACCAAAATGGAACCAACTTTCACCTGATTTTTATTTTGGGGAACCAACTTTCAAAATCGTCATTTTGGGGAACCAACTTTCACCTGATTCCTATTTTGGGGAACCAACTTTCAAAATCGTCATTTTGGGGAACCAACTTTCACTTGATTTTTATTTTGGGAAACCAACTTTCACCTGATTCCTATTTTGGGGAACCAACTTTCAAAATCGYCATTTTGGGGAACCAACTTGCATTTGATTCCTATTTTGGGAAACCAACTTGCAAAATAATTATAGAAAAATAACTAAAATTCATTTCTTTTCAAAAATTAATGCAATAAAATCTATTTTTCATTTCAAAAATCTCGTTTTTTTAAATTCAGATATCAAATTGAAGATTTTCGAAAAAAATCCAAATTACCACGATAAAAGTTGTTTTTTTCTAATGCAATAAAAAAATCAATTTAATAGAAAAAAATTAATTGATGCAATAAAAAATAAATATTAAATATCACATTCAAGATTTTTATATCTAACCAATCTGTGTCAATATTAAAGTTTAAATCAAATTTGGCAAATCCAATCAAAAGTTTGATAGAGACCCTTAAATTATCTGTTACCTGTTTAACAGATCAATCAGACCCTTAAATAAACAAAAAGTTCGATAGAGACCCCTAAATGACGATTTTAAAAGTTGGTTCCCCAATATAGAAATCAGGTGAAAGTTGGTTCCATTTTGGTGTAATTTTCCCATTTTTCTATAATTATTTTTCAAGTTGGTTCCCCAAAATAGGAATTAGGTGCAAGTTRGTTCCCCAAAATGACGATTTTGAAAGTTGGTTCCCCAAAATAGGAATCAGGTAAAAGTTGGTTCCCCAAAATGACGATTTTGAAAGTTCGTTCCCCAAAATAGGAATCAGGTGAAAGTTGGTTCCCCAAAATGACGATTTTGAAAGTTCGTTCCCCAAAATAGGAATCATGTGAAAGTTGGTTTCATTTTGGTGCAATTTTCTCATATAAATAAATAAAGTTTAAAGATGGTAATTAAAGTTGCAGACTACTTCAAATTTTATTTTTTAAAGTTCGAGGGGGAGCCAGTGCATCCTCTGGCTCCGCCCTTGCATCCAAGTTTGTAAATGCATGTTATAGGATTTATAAAAAGATAACAGTTTCACTAATTTTAAGACAGTGCAGAAACGATAACCCAAAGCAACATGAGATTCGTTGGATATCATGATTTGGTTCGTCAAAAAGTGGTGTATGGATGGTGGGTTTGGCCTCTTTTGGCTGATTTGTGTTTTATGATTTGGTTGTTTATTGTCTGGTTTTAATCTGATGGTGTTATTATAAAAAAAGAAGTGGTGTACAGAAACTGTCCCTTGCTTGTTTCTTTTATTTTTTTGTTAGGGGTCTTGATGAAAACTATCTATTAATTGAGATAAATGTAAAATCTCCATACATCTTTACCCCTAAACCATATCATTGCATTGGATTTGTTATGATAGTTAGAATTGGTTTCAAATTGCCTTAAGAAAGAGTACAATACCCAAAGCACAAAGTACGAGTGTACGACCATACAAAATCAAAATTATATATGCACGAAACATGTGTTCGTAACCATAGTTCCAGATACAAATGACAAACAAACCCAACCAAAACACCGAAACTCAAAGAATTCAAACTTCATCGGACGATGGAAAAAACAGCCGAAAAGCAACTAAAATTTGAAGAACGAAAGTCAAAGAATCAAAACAAAATGGGAAGTAATTTCGGGATTTTGAAGTGAAAAGGCAACCGGGAAAAACACGAATAGAGAAAATGGATGAAACTCACATGCATATACTTTTGACCGGTTAGCCTCCAGAGTGGGAGACTGGGGTGGTAAGGAATTGGCCATCCTTGTAAGTGTGTATGTACTGCTGTGGCAAAGCATGTTCCACCTGCAACAAAACATCACACAATTTTTGTGAACACTGGACATAGATTTAGATGTCGAAAGTACGACCGTAGAAGGAAGAGCAATTGCATACCAGATCAGCAGCAGGATCATCGCCAGGTACCATCACGTTGACTTCACTTGCCTTGGCGGTTGTTATAGAAGACTCGAGAGAATATTGGCTCAAGTATAATTGGCATCCTGCCGTGTTGTCTATTGAAATAGTAGGGGCCACACCCTATGATCACAACCATCGAAAAAATGAGAACATAAAAGATCCATCGAGGATAGAAGAAAGGTTCCAACATATATCGAAGAGAATAGCTCCGAGTCTAGCCAATGTAAATCTGTGAAACTCTAAAACGCCTCCTCTGACGAAGGCTAGATGGGCATAAATTGTCCCCAAGTGTCAAGATGGGGCTAGAAAGGTACATATAGTCCTAGAGTGGTACACATTGGCTCTCATGTCATACGAGAATGCGTGGAATTCCATCATGTTAAGAAAAATTCCATCATGTTAAGAAAAATTCCATCATATATTAAGGAAAATAAGTCAAATTACCAAGATGGGATTCTAACATTAGCTCAAATAACAGTTGCGCTTGACCGACTATGACATTATAGACGTTTGATGATATAGCAGGATAAGATTGGTCAAACGTAAAAGTTCGAAAAGGACACAAGTACGATGTGATACCTGGCATTGCACCTCAACGCTGCTACAATTGACAATTTCAAAGGCAGCAACAACATCCTGTTTTCAGAGTTCTAAGAGTCAGCCGTCATATATCATTGCCACCCATGTTGCAAATTTACAGAAATCGCAGATTATTCACTGACCATGAATACAACACCCATTTTTGTGCATTTGTCAACGGTTATGTTGTTAACTTTCCCTGCACAAAGTGAATGAATCGCTTAAACATGAAATATAGTCAAGAAGAACATAGATTTTATAGATTCACAGCAATGATGGAAATGGTCTACACACTCTGTTATTAAAGAGGGAGGGAGAGATAGAGAGATGGAATGTATTACCATGGATCTGTAGAACTGAATCTTTGCATCCAAAAATATATACTGTCTGCCTTGGATCACACTCATCAATCACCAGATCCTTCGAGCCAATTTGATTCTCAACAACCCATCTGCACATATCATGTAAAAGGGTTTACATCCACAATTAAGAACCTGATTTCAGTTTCTACTACGTAGCATACAGTATACTTACTTGCGACCCATTACAAGCTCAAGCTTTGGAGGTCCCACTTTAGCAGCAGCTGGTGCACTCTTGCGGACTTGTTTTTCACCACTACTAACAAACCCGGCTCTATCTGCACGGTTTTTGGTCTTCATATCATCTGTAACTTTTCTTAATCCTGAGACATGAAACTGAGAGTCAATAACTCTGCAATGCACTTAGGAAAAGTATAGAACAAGCAAAGACGTAAAAGGAAAGCTACCAGCAGTAACTGGCTTTGAACTAATTTCCTGAAAAACAGCGGCCATTCCTTTCTTTGGTTGGGATGAAGATGATGTAGAAGATCCTGAGCTCGACAGTGATGCTGGTGGAGGCCCTGGAGGAGCAGGAGCCCCTGGTTTAGAAGACGTGGCTACCGTGGCCCCTGTCGCACTCCATACAGGTCCCAAAGGATAATGAGTCTTCACGAAATCCCTTAACCCCGGTACATAAAGTTCCTTAAGAGCTTTTACCCATTCCACGTGATCTGGATCTTTATTTCTGTATTCTATAAGAACCTACAATCTCCAATGTCAATATACCAACAATGAGAAACTGGGATGACCCTGCAACATTTAACTAAATCTGCCACTCATGGCCTGATGCAAGTTGGAACGGCCACACAGAAAGTGAATGGATGGTCGGGTGGATAAAGATGAAATCTCAAAGGAATGTGTTTCCCTAAAAAAAAGATAAAGGTGCCTAAACCTTACTCAATATGCTGAGACATCTCTGGAGATAGCCCACAAAATCATAGCATGAACAACTACCATAGTAATGGAGATGGTGTATTATGCAAACAATAAAGCCATCTACAAAGCAACATAAAAATCAGCCGTTGATCTTCCCTAAACTTTGCAAAAGAAAAAAAAAAGGAGAAGAACAGTTTTTGCTGATAAATATTCACAACAACAAAAAGGTAGATAATATTCCTCTCACTTGCTTCTAGTCTCGTACAGAATTTGGTTTGACGACCACTTGAAAGCATCGTCTCAAGTATCAGCCCAGAAATTAATTTGCATGGACTCATAAACATGCCAAATAGAAACTAATATCAATAAGTCGAAAAGGTAGTCCCAAAAGCTATACTGCACTTAAATATTATTATCTTTATCTCAAGTATATCCCGTGGAGTATCACCTCGTTTGAAATAAAGAAACAAATTTTACTTTCCCATTTCTTCCCTTCAATCAATATTCACATTCAAGTATAATCTTAATAAACCAGGCCAACTTGACTAGATGATAGTGTGACATTTAAACATTAACAATCTATGTTATCCTTTTTCATATTCTTGTTGTGAGAATACGTGGAATCCCTAGATTAATCTCCAAAAGAGCCCTTAAGGAGATGAATGTTCCAACCTATATTGAGGAGAAGTGGTCCAAGTCTGGTCGGCGTGGGAACACTTGTGTCCAAATTTCTGAACTCATATATAGTGAATCTGAGTCATAATGCAATGAAAAGGAGAAGGAACTTGAGAAACGTCCTTCCTTAACAGATCTTAGGTACCTTGTTGCTGTAAAATTCAGCTGACTGCCAACATTCTTCCACATGTCCAATAGGCATGCTCATTCCTGGAAAGATGAGAACAAATAAATATTACCTTGATGGTAGAGTCATATCATCCAAGCCAAAACACAAAGTAATAAGAATAATTTCTCCTCACCGCAATTTTTCCCCGTATATGCAATCCATGCTAAAGCTGTTAGACTCTCAGAAGCAGCTCTTAAGTGGTTGAAGAAATCAGAACGCCGTCCTTCTGACATGCTATTTGCTTCAGTTAGCTTTTCGTTTAATGGCCTGAGAAATTCTGCCATTCCTCTCGCATCAGGTTTCTGCACCATTAATACATAAAACTTAAACACCACAACACCACCACCTATATAACTTAT
>NC_037529.1:64517720-64520056 GCF_001531365.2 Cynara cardunculus var. scolymus
TTAACAAAAATCACTAGACAGCCTTTTAAGGGTGTTAACAGGAAAAGTAGTGTATTAGATCTCATACATAGTGATTTATGTGATTTTCATGCCAATCCTTCACTAGGACATAATAAGTATGTCATTACTTTTATTGATGATGCCTCTAGATATTGTTATGTCTATCTATTGCATGCTAAACATGAAGCTTTGGATAAATTTAAAATTTATAAGCAAGAAGTAGAACTTCAAAGAAATGATTCAATAAAAGTATTGCGTACTGATAGAGGTGGTGAGTATTATGATCCAGATTATTTTCAATCAACTGGYATAATACATCAAACCACGGCTCCTTACACACCACAACAGAATGGTGTGGCTGAAAGGAAGAATAGGACTTTAAAAGAAATGGTGAATTCCATGTTATCCTATTCTGGACTCAGTGAAGGGTTTTGGGGTGAGGCTATGTTGACAGCCTGTTATATCTTAAATAGAACTCCAAGCAAAAATAGTAAGCAAACTCCTTATGAAATTTGGAACAAGAAGGTTCCAAATTTGACTTATTTAAGGGTTTGGGGTTGTAGAGCTGTTGTAAGACTTACTGAACCCAAAATGAAAAATCTGGGTGAGAAAGGTATCGATTGTATCTTCATTGGGTATGCTGAGCATTCCAAGTGTTATAGGTTTTATGTTATAGAACCTAATGAATATGTATCGGTGAACTCTATAATTGAGTCAAGAGATGCWATATTTGATGAAAGACGATTTACATCTATACCTAGACCAAGAGGTATGATTCAACCATTTTCAAGTAAGAATTCTGAAGATGAGGTTGAAGGTACTGATGATGTACCAGGTCCCTCGGTTCCTAGGAAAAGCACTAGAACAAGAAAAGCTAAGTCTTTTGGGTCTGATTTTCAACTTTATTTGGTTGAGGGAACTAGAGATCAAACTGTATCTCTACGTGAATATTGTTTCATTGTTGAGGAGGATCCAAGGACATTGAGTGAAGCAATGGCTTCTAGGGATGTTGTTTTTTGGAAAGAAGCAATTCAAAGTGAGATTGATTCYATCTTGCATAATGATACTTGGGAATTAACGGATTTACCTCCTGGATGTAAACCATTAGGATGTAAATGGATCTTAAAAAGAAAGATGAAAGTGGATGGTAGCATAGATAAATATAAAGCTAGATTGGTTATACAAGGCTTTAGACAAAAGGAGGGAATTGACTTCTTTGATACTTATGCTCCTGTTGCTAGGATTTCCACTATTAGATTGTTGTTAGCTCTTGCAGCTATACATGATCTTGTCATTCACCAAATGGATGTGAAAACTGCATTCTTAAATGGTGATTTGGATGAGGAAATTTACATGAAACAACCTGAAGGGTTTGTGATGCCTGGACATGAAGGCAAGGTTTGTAAATTGAAGAAATCATTGTATGGTCTGAAACAAGCACCAAAACAATGGCATCAAAAGTTTGATAATGTAGTGTTGTCTAATGGTTTTTCTTTAAACCAAGCTGACAAGTGTGTGTATAACAGATTTGATGCTTCTGGTAAAGGAGTGATAATTTGYTTATACGTAGATGACATGTTGATCTTTGGTACAGACCAAAATCAAGTTGATAAAACAAAGGAATTCTTATCATCTAATTTTGATATGAAAGATCTAGGAGAAGCTGAGGTGATTCTTGGTATTAGAATMAAAAGAGGAAACAATGGTATCTCAATTTCTCAATCTCATTATATTGAGAAGATACTGAAAAAGTTTAACTTTGGAAATTGTTCTCCTGTTTTTACTCCTGTAGATCCTACTGTGAAGTTTCGACCTAATACAGGAGCTCCAGTGWMTCAGCTAGAATACTCTAGGGCTATTGGTAGTCTTATGTATGCCATGATTAGCACTAGACCAGATATAGCTTTTGCTGTAGGAAAGCTTAGTAGGTACACTAGTAATCCTAGTGCTCTACATTGGCAAGCTTTGGGTCGAGTGTTTAAGTATTTGAAAGGAACCWTGAATTATGGTTTAACATATAGTAGTTATCCTTCTGTTGTAGAAGGTTATTCCGATGCTAGTTGGATTAATAATACAGAGGATCACTCATCTACGAGTGGTTGGGTATTTCTTCTTGGGGGAGGTGCTATTTCTTGGGCTTCAAAGAAACAGACTTGTATTACACACTCAACCATGGARTGCGAGTTTGTGGCTTTGGCTGCAGCTGGTAATGAAGCTGAGTGGCTGAGGAATTTGCTTTATGAAATTCCTTTGTGGCCTAAACCGATATCTACCATTTCTATTAGATGTGATAGTGCTGCTACCTTGGCTAAGGCTTATAGTCAAGTGTACAATGG
>NC_037529.1:64521131-64524659 GCF_001531365.2 Cynara cardunculus var. scolymus
TTCCTTAGACTCCTCATGTTAACACAGATAATTAACAACAAAATTACAATAGCACTAGTTTTGTTGGCGTTTGGCGTAGCAATTGAATGGGCAATGCAAATCAATGAATAAACTTTTAAACAATCTACAATATCAACTCTTTTAGGCGTATTATTAGATTGTCAGTAAGAGAAGCAATCAAAATAGAAAAAAGTCTATGGCCATATAATAGGCTTTATGCAACTAAAAACAATACAAAATACGTCATTTTCCATATCAAACGAGGCTTTTAAGCTTTCCTTTTCCATCCAAAACTAGAGGCTTATGGCTTTTGATTTCATCCATAAATAAATGTAGGTATTAGCTGTAGTTATTGTCCCAGATTCAATAAGAATTTCTTCCAACTTTTAGGTAGTGTTTGGTACGGGACGGGACGGGACATGACTAATTGTTTGTCCTATGTTTAGTACGACTAGAATAGGACATGACAAAACTATTAAAGTGATCATATTACCCCTAAATGTTGTTTAAAGTAATATCTATATCTCTTTTTGAGGTTTTGTTTAAACTCAACTGTAATTTCACGGTTTTGTTTAAACTCAACTGTAATTTCACATTTTGGTTCTTGACGGTCGTATCCAATCAAAACAACGTTCATGCATTATTTTTCACCCAATTTCACACACACACACACATGTAATGTACGTAAATGCAATCTGTATATGTATATTTGTGTGCATGTGTATATATGCATGTACATTTTAGATGCCTGATAACAAAACGAATTTCAGTTTTTTTGCATCTAAACCATTAATGGTGATCCTGCGATGATATAAATATGTAGAATCTCCTTATCTCGAGACGAGCGATTACCATTTAAATTCGAGCACAAATACAAGGATACGTGGATTAAAGTGAAAAACAAAACAATGTTATACCGAGGGTCAAACGTCATTCATCATGATGAACATAAGTCCATAGATACACAATTCGCGTAATGTAATTACAATTGCAAATGAAGAATCTGTCAAAATTAACCTGCGTTTGTTTGATCCTCATGAGTAGCTCCTTCTCAGCAGAGAAAGCTTCACTGACAACATTCGTAATATCCTGAACTTGTCCGCCAATCTTCCCCGCAGCATCGGTGACCTTACCGACATATTCAGCCACCAGATCTTCAAATGCGACGATTGATGGTTCCGATGAGACTGATGCGGCGTCAAATGCAACGGCTTGTGGTTGAGAACCGAGGGAGATCGATTCTAGCCTGGCTATGGCGGACTCCAACCTCTGTATTAACCTCTCATCCATCCCTGTCTCTCTGGGAGATAGAACAAATCTGGTGTTTGTGTATGAAGAAGGGTGACGCTTTTTTTGCCTTTCAAACGCCAAAACCGATTAGTGCGTTCGCTGGTGGTTTCAGGGGAGCAAAATGCAATCATGCGTCTGCCACGTGTTGTTTGTAAAATATTCTCCGTTATTGTTTGTAAAATAAAAACATATTTTTAACTAATTTTAGTTAATATACAATTATGTATGTAATATAATAAAGATGTACAACAAAAAATGAAAAAAGTAATGTATATAAAACAAATTAAATAATAAATATAAGGGTATAAAATGTAAGTATTAAAAATAATTTACGTCGTTATGGTATTTAAGAATATTATTAACCAAAAATATTTAATATTGGGCTCATTTGAAGGTATTCACAAGACGATTATAATGTGTAACTTGTTAAAATAAAAACGTATTTTGTTAACATAATTTAATTAATATACAATTATGTATGTTAATGTGATAAAAGTGTAAAATGAAAATAAAAAAGTAAGGAATATACTAAAAAATTAAATAATTAACTATAAGAGTATATAGTGTAAGTATTAAAAATACTTTTCTTCGTACTATATATGATAGATAATAATATAATTAAATCAAAAAATATTCAATATTATGTTCATTTCAAATGTATTGAAAAGACGATTATAACAATATAATTAAATCAAATAATATTCATTATTAGGTTCATTTTGTAGAGATTGACGAGACAATTATAATGACGTAACTTGTTAAAATAAAACGTATTTTTTAGCGTATTTTAGCTAATATACGATTATGTATGTTAATGTGATAAGAGTGTAAAAAGAAAATTGAAAAAACAAAGAGATGTATCATAAATTAAATAATTAACTACAAAAGTCTAAAGTATAAGTATTAAAAATATTTTTTCATTATATATATATATATATATATGATATAATAATATAAATAGATCAAAAAATATTCAATATTGGGCTCATTTTGAAGATATTGACGAAACGTTTATAATGATCTAACTTGTTAAAATTAAAACGTTTTTTTTTACGTATTTTAGTTAATATACAATTATGTACGTTATGTGATAAGAGTGTAAAACATAAAATGAAAAAGTAAAGGACGTAAACGATTTGATTAAGTAACAATAAGGATATAAAGTGTAATTTTAAAATTAAAAAATACATTTAAAAATTGTTATGTAAGAGGACATGATGACGAGGGGGGTATGAAAATTGACAGGGGGTGGCAATAGAAACTCCTTTAGTCAAATATTATCCGTTATTGTTTTCAGTACGGGTGGAATCATCGTGATACACCCAACATATCACTTTTTTTTTCCTTTATCAATTCACGATATTTATGTAAAAAGTTTTTTTAATAAATAAACCATGTATATTTTCCGCAGTTCTAGATGCTTAAGCCTCATGCCGCACGAGTTATGATGACACTATGATGTTTTATGGGGGTCCTTACCAAAATAATCACTTAAAATTAATAAATTACACTTTTGGCCACATTATTAAAAGATTTGATAAAATGGTTTTGGGTTACCCTGTTAGCACCGTTAAATACGTACATGAACTTTTTTGTAATTAATAAAAATTATGATTTTAAGAAAAAAAATCTAGAGGTGGGTCCCGTCCTTACGCACCACTCACATTTCGCTACGTAAGGGCCCCACACTTTTCTTTTAATTTTTATTTAGTTTTTTTTTTTTTTTTAAATTCTTAATTTTTTAAATATTTTATTTTTTTAAATTATAATATTTCTTAGTAATATATTTTTGTTATAAATTTAGTTTTTTATTAAAAAACATTTCAAAATTTAAATGATTTTCAATTATTTAAATTTGTTTTCTTTTCAAAATTTAATTTTTTTCTTAAAAATTATTTTTTAAAAAAAGTTTAATTATTTTTCAGAAAATTTCATTTTTTAGAAAAGTTTAATATTTTTTAGAAAAGTTATATTTTTTTTAAAAAGTTTAAATTTAATTATCTTAATACAATCTCCATTAAAAAAATATTAAAAGAGTACTCGTGCAATGTAGCGAGACATATCTCGATTTTAATGTTCTATTTTATTATTGTATTTGTCGATCTTATAATACGGTTTTATGTGTTTTTAAGAAATAAATAATAATTTTATTTTTGAATAAAATATAAATTTAAAGATATCATAAAAATTTGAAAAAAAATATATCAATGTTAATATCAAATCAACTATTTAAAAGTT
>NC_037529.1:64525300-64564575 GCF_001531365.2 Cynara cardunculus var. scolymus
AAAATTAAATTCTTAAAAAAAATAAAGATTTTTTTAAAAAAAATTAAAAGGAGAAAAGCTATAATTCTATAAAAAATTAAATTCCTACAAAAAAAAAATAAAGAATTTTTGTGTTCTTTAAATTTTTTTAAGGAGAAAAAGGAAATGAGACGAAAGGAAAGAAATTATAAGTTTCCTTCCAAAACTTTCCTTCCAGATGTGGGAGGAAATGGAAGAAAAGGAAAGAAATTAAAACCGTTAAAAAATTAAAATTACAAAATTATCCAACCTTTCATAATTAAGAACATATTTTTAAGGGAAAAGTTAAAAAAAAAACCCAACAAACTTTTTCCATTTTGAATGGTTGAGTTCATAAACTATTTTTTTGAATAAAACAACCATTAGACTTTCTCATTTTCAATGATTAATTCTCTGAATTACTTTTTTGAATGAAAAAACCATTAAAATCTCTCTCTTTGATTGATTAAGTCTTTAAACATTTTTTACCATTGCATTTTTAAGAATTAGTTACCTAACCCAGAAAAAGTTATATTAACCGACTAGTACAATAGTCTATTTATTTAAAAAAAAAGTTTAGGGTCTTAACTATTCAGATTGTGAAAGTTGTTGGTCCCGAATGAGATGATAATAAGCATAAAGTAAGGGGCTGTTTGGCAGTTGCTGAATGATTTAGTGCAGAATAGTTAAGAGGTCAGAATAGTTAAAAGGGTCAGAATAGTTAAGTGCTGAATGAAATAATGTTGTTTGGTAACTGTTATCTGAATGACAATAAATTACCATTTTAACCCTTGTATGTTAAATCCAAAATCTCCAAACAAAGAAGGGGCATAACAGGAGCACTGGAAAGAGCAATCAACATGGAGTGCATTACCAGTTGCAATTACCTTGGATTAGAAAAGAAAGAAAAACAGACATTCAACCAACAAACGAACTCTGGAAGAACTTCAGTGCATCGTCAAGGGTTTCGCGAGCAACAGCAGAAAACTCGACAGAAACTCCAAAATTTTTGAAACTTGACTGATTTCGTAGATAGGGTATCGCCATTGCAATAGCTTCAACGCAATGGCTTAGTTTAGGGTTCCAGCAAGTTAGGGTTCCAGTCGCGACAGATTTCAAAAATCTAAAGGGGGTTCGCGATTATTCAGGTTTGCTAGGGTTCAGAGACTGATCGATCATGGCGACGGTAAATGGTGTTGACATTCAACGATTTGTTGACGGTGGATGGCGGCGACGTGAAACTGGTGGACGGCGATGGTGTTGTTTTTGTTCTTAGTGAAGGTGACGGTGGAGATGACCGGAGATGAGTGGGAAGGATTGTGAAGGCGACGTGGAAGGAAGGGTAAAGATGGAAGAAAAGGTATCTGAATGGTTGAGTGAAGCCTTGGATGCTAAATCGTTAAGAGGTAATTGTCACCATTAAGAGGCTCAATTTTTTTTGCCAAACAGCCTCTACCTCTCACCGATTAAGAGGCATCCTCTTAATGTCGCCATTAAGAGGCAAACAAACAGCCCCTAATTGTAGATACAATTACTTAGATTTTTTCAACTTTTTAATTCTTATTAATGAGTATCAAGAATTAACACATATAGATACAATACAGGTTGTTGCGGAAGAAGAAAATGATAATCTAACCTAAACAATCTTACACAGAGAAGAACTTATAAGAACAACACATAGAATTACTTGTACGAAAATGAAGACTACTAAGGTTTTTTCTTCACACATAGAAGAGTAGGAGAGTGAAAGAAGAGAGCCGATTATCTTGATAATGCACTTGGAAAGTCATTCATGGAAGCGTGGTTTGCATGGGAGATGCACTCTCCCTTTTATACTACCTTCATGCATTAAATGCATGAGGACACTTGTCACCTCAGGATAAGAAAGCAAAAGTTGACTTGACCATAGTTGATATTTTCATCGTACTCTGTCTGCACACAACATTGTTCATGTAGAGACAAACCTACTGATAAGGAATGTTTTTATCAAGTACAAGTTTTGCAGAGATCAGGTCAGTCTGCAAGGAGATCTTTTTTGGATGAATTAGTAACTTCAAACAGCTACTTACAAATCTCGGTGCATGAAGATCTTCTTTCAATCGTTTAGTAGCTTCAAAACATCTTCAATCTTCAAATCAACTACTTTGGAGTCTTGAGGTATAATTTAAACAGTTGATCCACAGTATCGCATTAGTAACTTATGGTCTTCACATTGGCTAGTCTTCGATTTTGCCAAAGGCTTTAAGTATGTACCAAGAAATCAATATACAAATAAACCAATAACTATTAAGTATTGATAGGATAGTGAAACAGATCAGTGGGTCATCATTAAATCAGTAGGTAATTCAACAAAAAGTTTAATGGTTTTTTCATTCAAAAAAAATAGTTTAAGAACTAAATCATTCAAAATGAAAAAGTTTATTGAGTTTTTTTTTCAACTTTTTCTAATTTTTGAATGATATATTTGTAAAAAATACACATTTCCCTCAAGTTCAAGAACATGAAAAGTTATTTTTTTTTCTTTTCCTTCTTTACGAGAACACAAATAAAAAAAAAAAAATTTCTTTCTTTTCCATCTCTTTCATTATTTTCTTTCCAAATTCGAGAACACAACGTTAAAGTAGATGGAGGGATAAATATGTCTACCTACTTCTCATATGAAGCCTGTGCATTTTCTTTTCTACTCCTTGCTATTTATTAACTAGTCTTGTTTAATAAATACACGTTCATCATTTCTATAAATATTTCAATTAATTAATTTGTATACAGAATTGGGATCACGTGAGATCATTTTTTTACACTTGAAACTTCACAGCAAAATACTGTGAAGGAAACATTCACAATGTTTTTGTTGTGAAGATTCAAATTTTTTTTCCTTTCACAGTGTTTTGCTGTGAAGTTTCAAGTAAAAAAAATAGTCTCACACATCTCACAAAAACAGACTGGTCTCACCTGAATTAAACTCTTTGTATACATATACTAATTAAAGGGCCTCTTGGTGCACCTATTATCTATTCATTAACATAATTAAGGTATCAAATAATTGAAGATAGAATACAACCATAAATTCAACTTCAAAAGCCAACTTGAATGCAAGATGCAATGACCCTTTCACAAGTTGTCAATATTTAATAATACAAAAATCTTGATTTCAGATCGTATATTAAACAAATAATAAAATTTTAGTGTTTCAAATATGATTAGCTATTTATGTTTAATATGGAGTATATTTGTGTACATGTAGCAAATAAATTCGAAGTAGAAATAAATTGCAAATAACTCACTATATTTACAATGCTTTTTTTATGTGAATATTTTGTAGCATTTGCATATGTATACATCATCATATTAGCTAGAAAGAACGAACCAATTGCGATAACATGATGCATAAACCGATACACATGGACTCTCCAGAAAAAACTAGTTTGCCAAAGCCGCTTTACTCGCAGCCGTGTCTCTTGGCGGGCGAGGTTCCTGCAAGATGTAAGCAATGCACATTATGTCGCTATTGCCTCCAAGAGACGATTTTCACTTATAATATCAACTTAAACAGATTCATTAAGGAAGCCCTTTTTCAAGAAAATCTTGAGGGCCAACTCAGCTGACAAATAAAGGCTATGCCTTGGGGCTCCTCCCATACGTTGTCCCGTTTGAGTCTTTCTAGAGTCCCTGACGATTTATCTTACTGTTATCTTCAGGGGGCCATGCAATTAGTGAAGGTGACAACAACAAAAAAAAACCCCTCGCAAAAATGACCGATTTGCAAAGGAATGAGACTATTTGTGAGAGACAATTCGCTCACAAATCAAGATCCTTATTAGTTCTTAAGACATTGCAAGTTGTGGGTCTTCACGAAAACCACCTCCCTACCCCTTGGATCAGAAAGGTTTTAGACCCTACTTTTGAGTGAGATTTACTGAGGTCGTTTATTGTAGTTATCAGCCATTGTGGAATAGTGAATCCATTATGGCTAACTTTTGGCATTTGTATAACTATGTTCGGTAGTGAAAAAGGTAACCATTTAGAAGAGACTTACTGTACGGAAAGGGAATTCATCTGCCTCAAGCATGTGTACAATTTGGCCCATCTTCGGGCGCTTATTTGCGTCCATATCTATACAACGAAGGCACACAAGCAATACACGCTTCAAAGCTCTTGGAGAAGGTTGTACGCTAATCTTGGGATCTAGCAACTCTTCCCCACGACGACTTGCCACCATCCCTTTAAACCAATCGACCAAATTCATCTAAAAGAAATGCAACACAAAAGAGTTAACTAAAAACATGTAAACAAGAGGCTCGGGAGTCTTCACTGGAACAACAACTCTATCTTTAGGTAGACATCAGGCCTACATAAATTCCACCCGCCACCCCCTCCCTTACCCATCCTGCTTGAGACTCTATCCTTAGGGGTAGAGATCAGGCCTGCAAACATCACACCTGCCACCCCCTACCCCAACCTATCCAGCTTGAGACTCTATCCTTTGGGGTAGAGGTCGGGCCTGCGTACATCCCACCCGTCATCCTCTCCCCCACTTCATCCTGTTCTCAAGCAGGATATACTGGGATGGTTAGGCTTTGGTATATATACAAGAGGCGAAAAGCTGGAAACTTTAATATTTGTAGTCATACCTCTCCAGGTGCTCGGGAATAATCAACGGGGCTCCTCCCTGTAACTATTTCCATGAGTAAAACTCCAAAACTATAGACATCACTGCCCTCATTTAGCATTCCTGTGCTTGCATAGTCGGGCGACACATATCTGGAGATCATATGTGTGGTATAAGATGGAAGTGTATGAAAGGAGGAAAAAAGAGCTAGATTTGTGAAGTTACCAACCCGAATGTGCCCATTACTCGTGTGGTTACGTAGCTTTTCTCGGGTCCTAACAACTTGGCAAGTCCAAAATCAGATACTTTAGCATTCCATTTTCTATCGAGAAGAATGTTGCTTGATTTAACATCACGATGGACAACTTTTGGTTCCAACCCTTCATGTAAATATGCCAGTCTAATGCAAAGAAATAAGTTAGGATCACATTTATCTACATTTACGGTCATTTGTAATATTCGTTTTTACATATTTGTTAATGCGATAGTAATACATTGATTGGAGAAAAGTTGTTCTATTATAAGAGAACTGAGAACCCAATATAGTAAATTGATGGCCCCCTAACTGTCATTAAGTTATAAGCATTTTCTTACAAAACCTAGATCTGTGAACTTTATGCAAATCAGACTTCATATCCAATAGAACACTTCCATTGACGAGGCATAGACAAGAAACAAGACAAAGCTACTTATGTTCTAGATCATGTCGGTTGACTTACCAAACCAAACCAAATGGACCCAGCAAATCCCACGCGAAAATAGAGTATTGAGAGGATGAGATGTATGCAAACTTGACATCTACCCCAAAAAGTAGAACGGCTGTTGCCATAACCCCCCCCCCCCCCCCCAACAAAAGCTTGTGTAAGAGTATGAGCAAACAGGTAGCAGAAATACTAAGAGATACCATGGAACAAGTAAGCCAAAAACACAGCCCCGGCCTAAATTGCCAGCCCTCTACCCCTTCCTAATCTGTCCCACTCCCATCAGCCCGAGTATACCAACAATAGGTCTCATTCCTAGTCTGCTACCCCAATCCTCCATCTCCAAGCGTTCTTATCATGGCAGTTGACTTATGGGATACGTATTAAAGGGAACCAGAAAATGAAAATGATAAAAAAAAAAAACAATGTTTGACCGTACCTTCCTCAAGTTTTAAAGAAATTGCAAGTTTTAAATGCTCAAAAGCACATGATTATTGCTTGAAAGAAAGAAAAAAGGAAGACGAATACGAGCATACCCTTTAGCAGTCCCAACTGCAATCTTCATTCGGATGTCCCAAGTTAAAGGGCTGATAGGTCCAACATCTCCGTGCAACCATTGTTCCAAATTTCCATTGTCAACATACTCGTACACGAGCAGCCTGCATGAGAATTTGATGCAGCCACAGTATATTAGTACCTAATAGTAGTTCCTCAATTACTTGAGTTCTTTCTTGATGCCGCTCGTTTAGCCATTACATAGACCAATCTAGCAATGGGTTGGGTGGCGGCGAGAATGAAAGTTACGGTGAGAAGGGTAAGAAGGGATCAATCCTAATTGAAGAGAAGCACTGGATCAAGTGTAATGTGATAAACCGGATCAATTTCCTTCTAAAGCGCAATTCATAGGTTGGTTTGAGATTAAAAGTGATCAAGGGTCTAAGACCCTTCTTACACTTCTCACCTTAACTCCCATTCTCACATGATCCTTCGTCATCTAGCAATACCTTTCCTTAAATATGCCTAACTGATCTTCAGATGTTGCATAACTTGCTATGGTGAAAATCGTAAAAGAATGTTGCAACAATTACAAAGACTAATAAATCGTGTAGATAAATCATCGTGCCATAATCATAAACGGGTATTAATTTTTAATCCGAAGGAGTAGACTAGACGAAAATGAAGCCTAAATGCAAGCAATAGCTACCTCTTAGCACCATCTGCGCAAAATCCCATTAGACCGACTAGATTTTTATGCCTTACTTTTCCAATGGCTTCAACCTCCACCTTGAATTCCTTCTCTGCCTGACCCCTACAAAATGTGAGATTATGAGGTTGAAGTAGCTGCACATGATGCATCATTTCAGTCGTATTAGTTTCAAGTATGCCATGATATGGAATATAACACACATTCGGTGCATTTGGTACGTGAGAGGATATAGGACAAGACAAGATAAAACGGAAACTTGTGGTCCCATGTTTGGTGCGACAAATAAACTCAGATTGGACAAGACCGACAGAAATGCATTTTTTCTATCCCACTAAAACCGGTAGAACAAAAATCAGGGATATAGAACAAGCTTGCAAAATTATTGAACTACCCATGTCAAATCAAAATCCTAAAATGTTCCACAATCTTTTCACCGTCTACTTAACTCTCTCCCATCTGGTCCAATCTAGTGATGTCTAGTCCAATCCTATCTGCATTCCAAACGCTACAAAATAACAAAGTTGCTAGTAAAATTCGAGCATTTGTGATTCATGGGTCACCTTTAAGTCAAGTCAATACGGAAGCTGGGTTGGACATAATATCTTAGAGTATGACACCAAACAAAATATGCAACAACAGCCTCACTTTTCTTGTGCTATTTCAGGATACACTTGCAAAACTGTAATAAAAGAAAATGGTTTGCACCAAGAGTAACGCATCATCTACATCTAAAGCCACCTCGAGCCCCACAACTAAATAAGAAATCGTGAACTTTAGGTATTAGCTGCAAACCAAGGGTATAAAAACAACAAGTAGCAAACATTTTAAAATAAGAGATTAAACATATAGAACACTCTCTCCTAACTCTGAGGCGTGTTATATAATATTTCCTTTTCCTGCTGGAACCACTACCACATTTCTCAAGCAAGACGCACATTCTTTACACCAACGACCATGTGACCCAATCTCTAATTTATTCGAGGCGACCAACTCCAATGTAGATGTGCTCAGATCCATTTTCCAAAGAGATGAATAACTATGAAAGAAAATAGGGGGAAAATAACAAGCAGCTCAGACCAAAACGAATATGATCCTTCATCTAAATGATTATTTTTTCTAACCATCTGAAAACTCCAAAACTTGTGAGATCAACTAGAACTTCTACCTTAAGGTATTGTTTTACATGATTTCTTTTCCGGTGAAATATAGTATTTAATGTATTGTTTAAACATATATTTGTTTTTACATTATGTTTGTTTCATATGTATTCGGTTTACAATGTGAAACTTCTGTACGTGTATTTTTTGTTTCACAAACACGTAAAAAGTGTCCATATTGTGAACCGAGTACATGTGAAACACACACATTAAACAAATACATGTTAATCAATATTCTAAATCCTCGTCTTAGATGGAAGAAAATCATATGAAATAACACATCATGCATAAGTTCTCAAAGTTAATACAATTTCCTAAGAGTTTTCAAAAGATGGCCAAGCTCTAACCAAGTCTTCACAATTTTGCATTTTCATAAATATGGTGTCTGTTGGCAACAAAAAGAAAATAACTAAGTAGATTAAAAGGATTATTTATCCTATTCCATCCGGATCAAATCAGCCCACCCTTACAAGTTTGCCTTTGGCTAATGCTCATTTCGTGCCATAAAAATGTCTGTTCCCAATTCGAATTTAACCCAGATATTTTTATTTCAGATAAATTTTCTCAGGAAGAATGGGGTATTTTTTATTGGGAGGATCATGACAAGCTTAGAATTTCTTTTCATGGAAGGACCAATATGCTTTGGGTGAAAGCTACTGTCATTCAAAGATCAGCTCCCAAACCAATAAATAATTATAATTGCTATATAATTGTATTCTCTCAATTTAAAAAAATATTCTTTTTGTTCTTTTCGAAAAAGAAGAAGAGGAACAAGTGAAGCTGAAAAATGTTAAAGGGGAAATAAGATAATGTTCGCTTTCAAATTTTGTATACAAACTGACTCAAATTTTCAGCGAAAAATGGATGGAATTTCACTTTTAAAAAATAAAAATCAAGGTGTGGTGATCTGTACATAATTTATCCCAAAAGATCAGAGCTTTTCTTTTGGAAAAGAGGGATGATAAAGCAACTATTTGCTTTATTATTTAACTAAATTATTGATTTTTTAAAAACCGTTTTATCTCATTTTTCATATAAAAGTACAAACACAGAATCACTACATTTGGGAAGAACAAAGTGACAATTTGTTGTATAATTTGTTTGAAACCCTTTTATACCGATTACAGTGTTTTTATAGCCCTTTTGTAGCCGTCGAGTATTACCTTAGAAAGAAAAGCCAATTGCAAGCACCGGCGAGTATCAATTTCAGATCTAAGAAACTCAGATCGTCTCCGCCAATAAATGCAATTAAACTCTCAAAATAATTAATGGAAATTGAAGCATGATTGGTATGCAGTTAGCATATATTCAAATTGAGTTGAAATGGAATGGAATTTAGATAAGAGGAAGAATAAAACTAACTTGTTGTTCAGAAGATTCTTCACAGCCACCACAGAATCATCCCGTAGAACACTTTTATACACAATCCCATACCCTCCTTCTCCGATCACATTCTCGTCCGCGAAATTATTCGTAGCAATTTCAATCTCATTCAAGCTGTACCACTTTCCCCACCCTAAATTACTCAAACTCTCCGCCGACACCGACGATGACGCACCCTCGCTCCGACTCGTTCCCGATTCGTTACTACCCGAATTCGTGTTCCCTATTTTACCTTCAACAACTTTGATTATCGGTTTAATCTCTTCTTTCTCGTCATCATCCTTCTCGAACACGCTAATTTTGGATGTTTTCTCAATCGATTCGACGTTGATCGCCGCCGAGACTAAAGGCAACAGTCCTGAGCTGTGCTTCACACGCATCCTACGACGTCGCTTGGTATTCAAATTCCGACGGATACAGAGGAAGATCACTACGAGAATTACCGTCACGACTACAACTGTGATGGCGATAATGACATAGAGTCTTTGCCCAAGTATTGGTGTTTTAGAGGTGAGACTGACACCGCCTGCAGTGGACGATGTATTACCGGAAGCCGCCATTGTTCCCGACGAGATCAGAAGTTAAAAACAAAGATCACAGTGAGAGAATCGAGTGATCTTGCAAAAAAATCTCTACTGTTGAGGGAGGAAGAGCATTGTTGTTTAGAAAGAGGAAGAGCATTCAAACGGACATAATGATGGCGGAGAGAGTGGAGTAAAACACAATGGGGTTTGATTTATGAGATTATTACGGTAGAGCCACTGCATTATAAATCGTCAAAAGAAATCCATTGACCAAGTTAAATGACAGAAATGCCATCACCGTCGGTGTGTTTACAAAGTCAAACTTCCAAAATATAACCAAATTGACAACAAACAATATTTTATAGATTATAGTTAGAGCCTCTCTAAAATTCTTGAAAATAATATAAAATATTTTTTAATTATATCGATATTATAATATGATTTTATATGGTTTTGAAAAAAAAAAATATTTTTGAATGAAATATAAATTTGAAGATATTATAAAATTTTGAAAAAAATAATCGATATTAGTATCAAATTAACTATTTAGAAGTTATCTTTTTTATGTAATTTCTTTAATTTATTTATTTTTGTTATAATTTAATTGAAGTTTAAAAATAAACTAATTTATTTTTGGTAAGTATTCTACTGGAACTCAATAATTATCTTAATTAATTTTAGATTTTTTATATTTAAACAATAATTTTTATCATGTATTTGATTATGTTTATCTGCAGCTAGTTATACGAATTTAAATATAGAGTTTTAATAAGATATACTTATGTAAATTCTACTTGTAATCTTGGATTTTAAGTAATATGCATCAATAAACAATAGTTTGTACATAAAAAAAATATTTTTACGAATTTTTGTCAAATAATTTATAATATAGTATAGATAATTAAATGTTTAAGACAATTCACAAAATATTATATTTCTTTTCTAGATATTTAATTCTAAAGATTATCATTCATAAAAGAATAAAAAAAATGATTTTCTCTTTCTTAATCAATCATTTTTTATTAATTCTATAAATTTGAATAATTACAGGCTCTCATTTCTATTTTCTTCATCTTTTAGAAGGTTTTACATAATATGTTGGAACAATTTTATTTTTCCAAAATCTCCATTTTAAAGAATCTGTTAAAGATGTTCTTATGGCTTTGGGTATCGGATTATATTGATTTTGGTTCTTATAAACAACTGAGGGGGTGTTTGGAATTGCTTATAAAAACAACTTATTGACTTATTCCGGTGTGACACCGGTAATAAACACTTTTGAGTGTTAGGGTAAACAACTTATACCGGTGTCAAACATGTAATAAGAAGTTTCTGAAGAACTTAAACCCTTCTAACTTATAATAAGTTAATAAGTGTTTTTGTAGAAAAACATAAGTTGTTTCAAATAAGCAATCACAAACACCCCCTTACACTAAAAGTTGCAGATACAGGGACTGGATATTGAGTATGAAACGAGTTCTTAAGGTCGGGGAGGGGTTTTTTAAATTTGAATACATGGCACACATAGTCTAAAACCTAACTTCTTGTTTTGCATGGAACCTTGAATATGTAATGGTTTATGTTCAATAAACTCGAACCTCAAACCATATTAATTGCTTATGTGACTCGTGAGCTCGTCTACTAAGTGAATTAATGGCATGTAGGGATCTAGTTGATGTATGGGATGATCACTGACAACCCAACTGGTCCCATATGAAACCTAATTACAAGGACACCAATGTGATGGAGCATTTTTTGGCTCACTCAGCGGGTGAGGCTAGCATGGAAGGGGGCTGATATCAAACACAAGCTTTGTCTTTTATTTGGGGCAAAGTCGCACCACCTTTTGCTAATTGAGCTACAAGTTGAAGGTTTGGGTTTTCATGTGAAATCGTTGTCCATTTATGTCGTCGGTCATAAATGGAGTAGGGAGCCAGGAGAGACACGGGTTCCTCAGAAAAGTAACGCAAGAGGGGGGAGAGAGAGAGACACTAGAACTAGGGTTTTATTTTTCTAAAATGACAGTTATCTATACTATATGCTTTAGCATTTGACAAAAACTGTTAAAAACCATTTTTTATGCATGAAGTACTGTTTATTGATGCATATTACTTAAAATTCAAGATTACAAGTAATTTTACGTAAGTACAACTTATTAAAGCTTCAATCTAAATTCGTGTAACTAACTGCAGATAAATATAATCAAATACGAGATAAAACATTCATTTTAAATATAGAAAATCTAAAATATAATTAAGATAACCATTAAGTTTTAACAGAATGTTTAATTATTATATTTATAAAAAGTTATATTATTAAACCAAAAATAAATTATTTTGTCAATAAATCTAAATTTAATTGTAATAAAAAATTTAATTAAAGAAGTTACACCAAAAAACGGGAACTATTAAATAATTAATTTGATACTAATATCGATTTGTTTTTTTAAAAATTTTATGATATCTTCAAATTTATATCTCATTCAAAAATAAAAACATTATCGATTTCTCAAAACCACATAAAATTCTATTATATCGATAAAGACAAAGAATAAAAACTAAACATTAAAATCGAGATTAAAAATGCTGCATTGCACGAGAGCACCCTTCTAATACATATAAAATACCAAATTCTCCTTGTGTAAGGGCCACATAATTGCAGTTAACAATAACTTTTTTCAGAGTTAATGAAAGGGACCATAATTGAACAAAAATATGCATACTATAAAAGGTGTTTTATTCATAAATGACTTATAGGGACCAGACTAAATAATATCTAGGACCACAGGGACCAAATATGTAATTTACTTTATTTTATATGCATGCTAAGTACGGGCAAATCAAGCGATAATTTTTTTTTTATTAACCTGGATATCTAACCTGTTATATAAGTTGATTAATCTCAGGACGATCACAAGTTTTGCAGATATCCCCGGAGTCAACGCATTTGAACCTCCATGGCCACAAAAGGGATTTTTATTCCTTCTTGGATTTGAACCTGGAACCTCCTGATACTTTTGATCTTTAGAGTCAAGCTCAAACCAATCAGGCACCACCCTTGTGGTTAAATTTTTAAAGAATCACTAAGAATCAAACTTACCACATTTGTTTTACATCTATTTATTTAATAAGATTTGTGATCATGTGAGACCATGTTGTTTTATGAGATTTGTGAGACTATTATTTTACACTTGAAACTCACTGAAGCTCCATCCTACCATTTAATTGTGTCCTTGTATGAGTCTGTGTGTATATATAAATCCAAAATCATATAAAAAACGTCATATACGTAAGAAACTCTATGAACCAATATTGATCACATATTTTTAACTTTCATAATTATCTAATCAGTATTTTCCTTAAAAAGCTCATTTTTTGTTTTTCTTTTGAAACAACAACTTTATTTCACCAATGAAATAACACACAGTGTGTTGATATATTTTGATAATTCAACATTCTTTCACCAATGAAACAACATATTGGGTTGATCTGTTTTGATAATACAATGTTGTTTCACCAATGAAACACACACATGAGATCGATATCTATTGAATACAATGTCGTGTTCACCAACGAAATATTACATCGATCAAGTAGGAATGGCAACGGGCCGGTATTGGTATCCCCGTCCCCGAAACTGATAGCTAAAACAGTCCCGATCTCCGTCGGGGATCCCCATCGGGTCCCCGCGGTTTCCCTGACCCCCATTGGGGAACCCGTTAAGGGTAAAAATCCTCTTTTTCACCGTTGGTTATAACCGAACCTGAAACCGATCTGAAAAAAAATTACAATATGCTAATTTTCACAATTAAAAGTAAATTACAATTTTTTTTAAGATGTAACTTCAAATGTCTCAAACATAATCGAACCAATTACAAACAATATATTAGATTACAATATAAAACTAAACATGAATTCAAACATCATACAACTAAAATCACGATTTTAGACAAATAAACTAGACTTTTTCATGAGCTTTATTTGGGTTGTTTACTTAAAATGGATAAAAATCTTTTAAATTTTAATGTTACTATTTTCTTTTAATGATAATATATATATATATGTATATAAATTAAAATTAATATATATATATATATATATATCGGGCCGAACTGGGCCGGTGATCACTGTTCCTGTTAAAAAATATCCGAATTTGTCCCCGATTCCCGCCCCGTCCCCGTTAATGTCCCCGAACCCGGCCCGAAAATTTCAGTTCTCGGTTTTCACCATCGGTTTCGGGTTTTTTTTGCCATCCCTACGATCAAGTGATTCCAAATGGAAAAAAGTGAGTTTTTTTTAAGAAACGGTTGATAAGGTAGACAATTATGGTAGTTAAAAATGTGTGTTCAATATTGATTCATAAAGTTTCTAACTTATAGACGGTTGCCCCCCTATATGTAGTATGTATAGGGTCAGATTCAAACGAGAAAAAAGTCAATTTGCAAATGGCGAGAAGCATTTTAAACCATATAATCCATTGAAAATAACCATAATAAAAAATAATTTTAGTAATTAAAATAATTCTAATTTTGAATTAAATTAAATATATTGTTAAAAATATAATTGTAACAAAAACACTATTTGAATCCCTTAAAAAATTTATTGCATTTTTTAGGTTTATATTTTTTTAATTTTAATTACTTCACAATTTTTTGTCAAGTCTATACGATTTTTTATCACTATTTTATAAATACACTTTTGATAAGATTTTTTTTCACAATTTTCATAATTTCTAAATTAAAACTACTATTTGTATAGTTTTGATAAAGCATAAGAAGGAATTACTAATTTATAGAGTAAGTTACCTTTTTCGTCCCTATGGTTTGTTAAAATTATGTTTTTCAACCCTGTGGTTTAGAAATTGCATTTTTATCCCTATAATTTGTAATTTATTGCTATTTTTGTCCCTAGACTAATCCATACCTTTAAAGTACAAGGGACTAAAATAATAAAGAATTGTAAATCATATGGACCAAAAAATAAATAAATTATAAATCGTAAATATAAAAATTGCAGTAAATTAAAATCAAAATTATTAACAAAACATAGGGACGGAAATCATAATTTACTATAATATATAAAGATTAATTTATACTATATTATAAAATATTTGATAAAAACTTTAAAAAACCATTTTTTATGCATGAAATATTGTGCATATTACTTAAAATTCAAGATTACAAGTAATTTTGCGTAAATACAACTTATTAAAGCTTCATTTTTAAATTCGTGTAACTAACTGCAGATAAAAATAATCAAATACAAGATAAACTTCAATTTTAAATATAGAAAATCTAAAATGTAATTAAGATAATCACTGAGTCATAACATAAATGTTTAATTATTATCTTTATAATTGTTAAACAAAAAATAAATTACTTTGTTATCAAACTTAAATTAAATTATAATAAAAATTTTAAATTAAAAAAATTAAATAAAAAATGAGAACTTTTGAATAGTTTATTTAGTACTAATATCGATATAATTTTTTCAATTTTTTTCATCATATCTTCAAATTTATATTTCATTCAAAAATAAAAATATTACCGTTTTCTCATAACTATATAAAATGGTATTATAACATCGATAGAGACAAAAAAATAAAACGAAACACTAAAATCGAGATATATCTCGCTATATTGCACAAGTAACTTTTAGTATATAAAATCGACATAAAGAGTTATACACGAACAACACATGGGTCGAGTTCTGTTGAAAAAGAAAGTTAAGGTGAGAAACGTAAGAAGAGATCTCCACCATGTGATCAATACTAATTGAATATTAACACTAATAAGGTGCCACCAATCTATTCTTACGTTTCTCACCATAACTTTTTTTCTCACATAATACCAACCTACCAGCACATAATACATTGTTAGCTTTTTTTTTTTTTTTTTGTTATGAGTAATGTCAATTTCTCATAACAATAACTTTTATCAAGTTTAAATTAATAAAGCTATAAATTCTTTTAATTAATTTCTAAGAAAATATTTCAAATAGAACATAACATTACTAATTTATTAAGATGTCATTTTTTGTCATCTTACATTTTTATCTAACTTATCAACTAGTTTTTTGTAAAACATGATTTATTCATCAGTTAATTTATCAGTTAATTTGTAAAATATGACTTTAATCTTGGCTTTTATGGACGAGTTATACGGTGTTTAAATTAATCAAAATGTTAACGTAAGGAATAATTAACGTTTGAATAATTCAGAAATAAAGACGAAAAATGGATAGAAAATACGAAAGTAAAGATGATTGAAACTTGAAAGCGAAAAGAGCAGAGGGAAGAAGTTGCTATCATGACGTCATCTTAAAGTCAATTTGGTCTTTGATGCCATCACAAAGTGGTAACGTTTCTTTTCCTTTTATTATTTTTATAGTCGGTGGAACGGATTACCGTTGCATTTTTCATTCACAATTTAAGTTAAGTGGAACCAAAGCCTTGCAAAGTCGTCTTATGTGTTTTTAGCAGAATTTTCTGTTTCGAGTGACTTTTTCAATTTTTTTGTTGATTTCACGGGTTACTTTTTTCGGTTTTTTCATTGAATTCGAGACTTGTTTGGTTGATTTCAAGGGATTCTTTTTCCCCTTTTTTAGTTGATGTTTTCTTGTATTTCCTAATATCCCCGAACACCCTTCAAAATTTTAGCTGGTGCACAGGACTCCACTCGAGGCTTAATAGGTCCGTCTCTGCTGGATCAAGGGGGTTGGGATCGAACACATACATGTCTTGTATCAAACATATGTATTGTTTATTAATCAAGCTACTACATAGCATAAGTTGTGGCATAACGACGAGGTCAAACCTTAAATCTTAGGCTGGCACGACAAGGTCTCGACGAATTTCAAGGCATGACTTATGACAACAAATTTGCATATCATATATATAATTGTTTATATCCTACTCAATTGGTGAATGATATTAAATAAGGTAAAATAGAATTCACTTCAAACAAAAAGTAAGATATTGATAAAGTAAGAAGGGTAAGAAGAGATTTTACCCTTGCGTCAATTATAATTAAAGATCAACATTAATGCGGTGCACCGAAATACGTAAGAAAAAATCTTCACTCTTTATCACTTTTAATGTCATGTCCACCTACGAATTGCTTTTAGAAGGGAATTGATCTAGTGCATCTCAGTGCATATAATTAGTATTGATCAAATGGTGGAGATCCATTTTACCATTCTTACCATAACTTTTCTTCACACACACACACACACACACATATATATATATATATATAATATAGGTTGGGCTCCGTTGAGAAATAGAGATAAAGTGAGAAACGTAAGAAAGAATCTCCACCATTGGATGCACATTAAGATGACGTGCATCGAGATGAGATGCACCGAGATGAACTTGACCAATCCCCATATCAAATGTGGTTCATGGGTGGGTTTGAGATTAAAGGTGATCAAGGGTTCTTATTAATTTTTATGTTTCTTATCTTAACTCTATTTCTCACACGGTCCTACGTGAGAGTGTGTGTCTATATATATATATATATATATATATATATAGGATCAAACGAGAACGGTTGCTATTTAAAAGAACACGAAAACGGGCGAATCACATGTGATTTTACACTAACATCACATATAAAATCATATGTGATTCAAGCGACCTTGGCCGACGACCTGAAGACGTAGTCACAAATCGCCCTAACACTTTTTTTGACCATTAATATAAAAACACATGTGATTTTGCACGTGATTGCCCATTTATGTGTTCTTTTAAACAGGTTGTTCTCGTTTGATCCTTATACACACACACACACACACACACACACACACACACACATATATATATATAGTGGCCTAATCAAATGAGAACTAAATAGTTTGTGGTAATTGTGAGGTCCAATATGAGCCAGTCATTTTAGATAATTAATATTATTTACTAAAATAAAACAAAGGGTAAATTAGTAAATTACGTTGATTATTCAATTTACTTTAATTAGTTTAATATTCCAATTTACTTTATTTAGTTTAATTATTTTAACATATGTATATATAGGGGATTTTCAAAAATATTAATTGAAAGCCGACCCCTACAGATGAATTTACAAATAGAATTTAATTCTGTAAATAGAAAACTTAACATTTTTTTATTAACCTGAATATCCAACCCGCTATGCGAGCCGACTAATCCCAGGATGACCACCTGCTTTGCAAATAGTCCGGTGTCACCGCATTTGAACCTCCGTGGCCACAAGGGGATTTTTATTCCTCTTTGGATTTGAACCTGGACCTCCAGGTACTTTTGACCTTTGGAGCCAAGCTCAAACCAATCATGCACCACTCTTGTGGTTAGAAAACTTAACATTGCTATCATACGAATTGAAAAGCCTTATTGAAACCCTAATATTCTTGCAGAATTTATAGCCGGCCGAGAAGGTTCACTAATAGACCTAGGGAGAAGTAATTCGACTCATTCACATCCAGATCATGAATATTTGGAATCCATATCATGCAAGGAGACATTGCTTTTGCTAATTCGAGTTGAAGGGTGATATAAAGTACACATACACAGATACATAGGGACCAAATTCGGTGGTCTTCTCCGGCACCCACTACCACTCTGTTGACCTCCTCCGGTCATCTTGTCTGGCCAAGACACCCTATCCGATGATCGACCACTAAAATCCACCTGCAACAGTGGTACCACAGTTGGTATCACAGTGGTATCAAAATTTTACCGGGTGTGTTTTGGGTATCACATTGTATGTATTTTGAGTATTGCATTATGTATCTTGGTGTATTTTGGGTATCACATGGTGTTCGTCGGAGGCATTATGTATTTTGAGAGAGAGAGAGAGAGATAAAATTTAAAATACCTAAAATGCCCTTTAATTATAATTTTAAGTCAAATTACCAAAAATATTAGTTTTCTAATTTATCCATTGTTTTGTGATTGAGATTTAATCACACAGTTATCACAAACTAACCAGTTATCCCTTGAATGGACCCATATACATATACATATACATATACATATACATATACATATACATATACATATACATATACATATACATATACATATACATATACATATACATATAGAGAGAGAGTTGGGTTTCAGTGAGAAGGAGAGTTAAGGTGAGAAGCGTAAGAAAAAATCTTCACTCTTGGATGCACATCAAGATGAGATGCACCAAGATGCAGTGGATCAATCCTCGTATCAAACATGATTCATGGGTGGTTAGAGATTAAAGGTGATCAAGGTTCCAAATCCCTTCTTGTGTTTCTTACCTTAATTCTCATACTTACACGATCCTTCGCTTATATATGCCAAATATCATGTTACAAAAAGCATGCTTTAGACCATAGCCTGACATAAGCCCAGAGTCACGATAGCTGCCATAGTGAGCCTTCTATAGTTATTGATGTACAATCTCTTAAATTTCAAGATTGCATACGTAAGATTTTTTAAAATTATTTATTTCATAAAATTAACTAATAACCACGTTCATATATAAGTTAATCATTTAACCCTAAGAATATATCATCATTAGCTCCATCCAAGCAATGAATATCTCATCGCCAAACTGAAACAAGTTATATCTTTATTTTAAATATAAAATATTTTAAATTATATATATTATCATAAAAAAATTATAATTCTTTTAATTCTTTTCCCGAATATTCAAATAAGTACAGAAATGTTCAAAAATCACTGGTAATTTATATTTTGTTCGAACATAAGTTTCTAATTTTCTTTTATATATTGCTTTTTATTTATGGATTACCATAAAATCTTACATCTCACTGTATCACGCTAATACATAATTGATTCAGTGTATAATTTTGAAAGAAAGATCTGAGATAGTAAAATGTAGAGATGTCTTAGGGGTTGTTTGTTTACCTCTTAATAGTTTCATTAAAAGACAATATTTGAATCGTTAAGAGGTGAACCTTGTTTGGCAAAAAAAAAAGTTTGTCTCTTAATGGTTCTGAAACCATCTGAATGATTTTGTATCATGAGTCTCCCTTAACCATTCAGCGCCCCTAATTTAATTGTAAACAATTACCAACCAATTATATTTCGTTTCGCACTATATCATGAGAACCTCTTAATCATTCTGCACCAAACCATTCAGTAACTGTCAAATAACCCCTTATTTTATATTCCACATAAAACAACGTGGAAATTATTATATTTAATTTATTTGGATAAAGTATAAGAAATTTAATTGAAATATTAATGAAACTTAATAAATGAATTGATAGCAAAAGTGACAAAACAGGGACAAGTCAAGCATGTTTCATAAGGAATATTTTTTTATTAAGACGAGTTAGGTAACGTTTCCAACTAACATTTATTTCTAAAGTTTTTCATAAATAATATATAATTTAATAAATAATAATTCATTTTTTTAATAAATAAATATTTTCTTTTTAAATAGTCGAGTATGTAGTGTGTATATAGTTGGACAATGCAGACAAACACCATTTTGCTGCTCAACGTTTTCTAGGGGTAAAAGAGTCATTTGTTATATTTTAATATATTTAAAAGAAATGGATAAAAAGATTATTTATATTATCTGTTTACTTGATATTTTAACGGGTAATGTATAAATAAATGATTTTTTATTATCTTATCTATTTATCTGTGAAGATATAATGATATATACACACATATGTATAATTATACAAATTACACACACATACACACATATATATATATATATATGTAGGGGCACGTTCAAATGAAAATCGTACATTTTTAAGAAACCGTGTAAACTAATTTCGACCAATAGAAAAATTCCATTTTTTTCTAATTAAATTTAATCAATAAGGTTATTTCGATCATTTACAATATTTTCAATTAAATATGAAAATTATTAATAAATCTTAATTAAAGAAACATAATAAAAGAAATTTTATAAATGGTAACATTTAAATATTTAATTATATTATAATTTTAAAATTTTAAACTAAATATATTGTGATGCGATTGAATCTGCTAGTGAATCTTGAAGATTGTAAGACATAATGTAATGAATTCATCAAATCATGATTGAAAAAAGAAATTAATACAAATGAAACAGGTTTCATGAAAGTGAAAYTGGTTCATGTCATAATTGAACAATGAGTAGTGAAACATTTTCATGGTGAAYYYGTTTCRTTGATDGTGTAGTTGATCCATTTAGTAGGTGAAGTGGAAAATGAAATGGGTGCATAATGTATTTGGTTCGTCATAAAATAATTGCATGATGAAATGGGTACATGATAAATCTGTTACAAAATCTTGAAGATTGTAATCTGCTCCAGAATCTTGAAGATTGTAAGGCTTAAAGGAATGAATTCATCAAATCACGAGTGAAGTAAGAAAATTAATGTACATGAAATAGGTTTTAATGAAGGTGAAACTGGTTCATGGCGTAATTGAACCAAGAGTAGTGAAACGGGTGCATAATGTATTTGGTTCGTCATGAAATAATTGCATGATGAAACGGGTACATGATGAATCTGCTCTATAATCTTAAAGATTGTAATATGCTACAGAATCTTTAAGATTGTAAGAATTAAATGAATGAATTCATCAAATCAGGAGCGAAATAAACTAATCTATGTACATGAAACAAGTTTCATGAAGGTGAAACTAGTTCATGACGTAATTGAACAATGAGTAGTGGACTGGTTTGATGGTGAACCCCGTTTCAGTGATGGTGTAGTTGATCCATTTAGTAGGTGAAATGCAAAATGAAACGGGTGCATAATGTATGCGGTTTGTCATGAAATAATCACATGCTGAAATGGATTCATGATGAAACCGGTGCGTCTTGAAATAATTTCATAATGAATAGGGTGCATATTTACATGGGTGTGTGAAAGACATTGAAACAATTTCAGGATAAAGAATAAAAAAGCTGCTGCATTAGCGAAATTATTTCCTAAAAAATAGAAAATTTTAATTTCCTAAAATAAAGAATAATATCCTTCAATAGGATGTTACAGAATATGTATTTTTATGTACCATTTTGCCCTTATTGCTGATATAAAAATAAAATTTTAATATATATATTTTTAATTTTCTAAAATAAAGTAAACTAATCTTGACCATTGATCAAAAAAATGGATGGATGTGATTGGTTTACACGGTTTACACAAATGGAGGCAGTTTTCATTTGAACGCTCCTCTATATATGTATGTATGTATATGTATATAGGGAATGATTCAAATGAAAACACCTTCATTTTAGGAGAACGAGAGAACACCTTTTTACAATAGACAATCACGTGTGAATATTCCATTACATATGATACACATGTGATACTAAATTAGAGATGCGGCGATTTTCGACGCGAGCTTGGTTGCGGGCCAAGTTGACCTTACACCACTAAACCCCCTCGCATGTATTATCACATGTGATAAGAGTGTTGTTGATATTATACTATAATCCATCAAGATCATCACATGTGATCCAACTTATTGACTTATTCCAGTGTGACATCGATAATAAGCACTTTTGAGTGTTTGGATAAACAACTTATACCGGTGTCAAACCGGTAATAAATAGTTTTTCAAGAAGTTAAACCTTTCTGACTTATAATAAGTTGACAAGTGCTTTTGTAGAAAAACATAAGTTATTTCAAATAACCAATCCCAAACATCCCCTTAATATTTATGTTATCAATAATTATAATACAAAATAGAAAGAATATAACATTTATTATATCATTTAAAATAATAATTATTACACTAAAATAAAAAATAATAAAATTCATTATACTCTGATACATTTTTTTCACCGAAATATCCAAGTTTAGCTGACTTCAACATCCAACAACCATAAGAGACGAAAAGTACCGTTACGTATAGGCATGCTAGTACTGTCCTATACTTCTCCCATACTTCAAAAAAAGTTACATGTCAAGAAATTAGGGTGAAATTGGTATGGTATCAAAGATTTCAATTATAATTGATACGGTTAAACCGTGATGTATGGTTGTTGTTTTATTTACAGTGAATTTAAAAAACAGTTATCTATACTACCTTATAAACCAGATTTATCAAAAGTCTTGAAAACAATTTTTAATGCACAAAGTACTATACATTTATGCATAAAGTTTTAAAGTCTTAAAAACAATTCATAATGCATTAAGTACTACTACTTTATGCATTCAGTCTTCAAATCTCTTAATCTATAATTGAAATAACATATAGTACAAGTTACCAATGCACGTTATTACCTTATTTTTTCATGTTCTCAAGATACTTTTAACACATTTCACTCATGTCATCACCCTCTCATACCTTTATGTCTTCTCCTCATCCCCCAAGGTGAGATTCAAATTGATATTCACCATGAGTTATTAAAAGTTCTCTCATTCATCTCTCATTCAATTGCTCTAGAACTCTAGGTCTTGATCTCTTGATTTTTTTGCTCTTGAATTTTAAACTGTCATACAATTTTTTTCATTGATAGACTGTAATTGGAACCATAACTTTTATTTTATTCAAATTATATTAATATGTAAAGACCAAGTGTAACTTATATCATCGTTAAATATTCTCTAATAAAGCTAGTGAAACTTCAAAATTGTTAAAATTCACGGCTCCAACCGTATTGCACGGATACACAACTAATCATAAATCAATTATTTTTTTTAATAAATTACGAAGAAAATAATACTTTTGTCTCGAGTCTCGACTAAAACAAATTCAAGTATTTATTTTGTTTATTTTTATAGTCTAAATCATACAAAAATCAAAGCAAAAAACAAAAACAAAAACAAAAAGAAATTAAAAATAAAATAAAAAATGTTATAAATGAATGGAAGCAAGCACCAAATATTGCACATGGCGATGCCCATTTCCTTGTTTCTAAGAAAAGAAAGACAACATCTTTCTTACCAACGTCGTTGTCGTTTTAAGTAATGCCTCCAAACAAATGGAGTAATATTTAAATTAAATATATATTTTAAATAAATAGTTGTTGGTATATATGCAAAGTAAATAATAATAAAATAATGTTAGTTTAAATTTTTTATATATTTTATTCTCACTTTTTAATACGAAAATACATTATGGAAGTCGGAGTTTTTACAGACATGACCATTCCAGTATTTCGGGTAGAAATAATATCAGCATACATTTTATTTTCTTCAAATGGGTTGATGGGTTCAATCTTTAGGACACATCGATTCTTGAATATTTGGAATGTGTAATATACTAAGATGAAAATTCAATCTTCGTGATATTTTCATGTATGCATCTGTTTGACATTTTACATGTTTATGTTTTATTTTGTGAATCAAAGGATTACACTAAATCGGGGGAGGAATTTTGATGATTTTAGTGCGATTATGCTTTACGTGAATTCGGTTAGGTGATGCTTACAATTGTATTTTTATGTTTCTGAATCTGAGTTCTCACATAGACTCCAGATACCAAATCCTGAAAGAAACATCATTGAAATTTTGACTCGTGTTCTTTGTACGAACCCATACATGAGAACATTTCAATGCCTTGCTGAGCTAGGACTGCTCGACAATTATAAAGTCACTTCGTATGCTTCGATGGAACTGGACCCTAGGGTACACCACCAGCTGATCACATATGAGGTATATATGTTATTTAAAATAAAGGTATCATATATATATATATATATATATATATATATATATTATACACTAACTAACTATACAATTATGGCAGGTTGTTGGGGTTTGTGTTGGTTGTTACAACCCATTGTCTTATGCTTTGTTCTTCCCCAATAGTGAGTCCGGATGACATTCTAATATATCTAGATATGGAGTTTACATCAATCAGATTGTTAATGATGATGAAAACATCGAGGATGATTTAGAAGGTACTTCCGCTATCACAATCTTTTTAATTTTAATAAAGCTAACAAAGAATTTCACAATTTTTTACATTTTAAACATAAATGTCATCAATTTATATTTTTTTTCTCTCGCAACATATTACATTACACAGAAGCTAACGTAAGGAAGGAAGGTATCTATGTGAGAGTACTATTCTCACTAGTTCCAGATCCGTTTGAATGACAATGTGATTCAATTAGGGGAAGATTGTTACAACAGTTCATGGAGGATTAATGGAGGAAGTTGTTCTTATTATTAACAAAAGATGAAGTGTTTATATACACTTCTTGAGACTAATTTTAGAAGCGAATAACCTATTCTAGGGTAGTATTATAATCATATAAAACTATATAAGAATCACTAAGAATTGGAGATTGTGATTCATCATTGATGATGATGATTTTGCAAGATTGTGATTCATCATTTTATGTGTTGATCTTATCACATGGTATATGTCTATATCAGTATTGAGACTTCATATTGGGATTTTTATGAAGAAAAAAAAACTAAGCCAAGATAAGAGCGGATTGATACCAAGATATTGTAGATTGCATGAATGTAAGTAAGGTTCAACCAAGTAGAGTTGGACAAGAAGTTGTGTTGTCGCAAGTTTCATCGAAGCCCCATGTGACATGCAGTGATGATTTATGGATGACATGATTTTGGTTCAAGATGACGATAAACATGATATATTCCTTACAATGATGTGCAATCCAAAGTGACCTGTAATCCTTAAGAGAGTTATTGTCGAGACAGGCTGCACAAGATCAAATGAACCATGTTATGAGAGTTTTTCGCAAAATTAAAGGACATGAAGAAACAACTCTTCAAGAAGCACAACCTCGGTGTTGTCGGTACATATGTTTATGGCATCGAGTTTTAGAAGCGTAGTTTGCCATATGCACATTTCCTTCTCATAATGAAACTTGAGCACAAGATGACCAATACAGATCATTACGACAAGATCGTGTGTGCTGATTGCTGAAATTCTGGACCTTACAAAGTATCCCCAAATACACAAGTTGCTCGTCTAATACATGATGCACGGTCCTTGCAGTCATTTACAACCATAAGGGGAGCCGAAACATGTCCTTATATGTAAGGGGAGCCGAAACATGTCGTTCCAAATATCCTAGGCAATTCAACAACAAGGTTGCACAGGCCGGGGATTCATATCATTGTATCGACGGAGAAATAACAGAATAGATGTAAATGTACGAGGCAATACCCTTGATAATATATGAGTGGTCCTATATAACCCAAAGTTGTTAATGATGGTCAACTATCATATCAATGTTGAGACTTGTTTGAGTATAACATCTGTGAGGCATGTGTTCAAGTATGTTTACAAGGGTTATGACAAAAAAGTTGTTCATATTGATCCAGGGGAAAGAGGGGTGGTTATTAACGAGATTAAAGAGTTTCAAGATGTGCATTACGTCTCCTCTTCCGAGGCAATATGGCGTATTTTTAGCTTTGCTCTTTCTCATATCCACCCCTATGTGATGGCTTTGCAAATCCATCTCCCTAATAACCAGATCGTTAAGTTCAGAGATGTTGACCATATTTTTTGATAGAAATGATATAAACGGGAGTGTAAGGCAAAATGTGTACAAAGATTTTCTGAAACACTACACGTGGAACCCGAGCACATGTCGTTGGAATCCTTGGAGACTAGGGTCAATGCAAGGAATACTTGTTTCTACTAATCCAACTAAAGGAGAATGGTACTACCTACATATAATTTTGTCTCATTTTAGTGGGTCTACTTGTTTTGAAGATATATACATTGTCAATGGAATACTTGTTTCGCATACCTGATGACATGACCATCCTTATATTGATAAAGTTGAACCAAAAGATGCTTTGATTGATGCAATATTTTCATCTTTGCAAATCAACGGAGTTGATTCAGATTATATCATTTTCAGGGTGATATTATCAACTAAATATGAAAATGTTGATGAGATAAATGATAAGTTGAACGACAAATTTTGCGGAGATGAAAAAGTATACTACAGTTTCGATAAAGCAGAAATGATAGGGATACCTTCTATCCGATGTGAATTCTTAAACTCGCGAAATGTTAGTGGTTCGCCCCCTTATTACCTTGGGCTCGAAATTAGATGCCTAATTATACTTTTACGAAATATCAGTCCCTCGAATGGCTTATGTAATGGCACCTGATTGATATGCAGAGGTTTTTAGCAAAATGTCATCGATAACACCATCATTCAGCATGCTAGCAAGTGGGTACTTTTGCCTAGAATTCATTTATGTCCGTCCGAGAATAACATGTTCACATTCAAACTAAAGCGAAAACAGTTTTCAGTTCGACTTAGCTTTTCTGTGACAATCAATAAAACTCAAGGACAAACAATACTGAACGTAGGTGTTTATCTACCAGAATCAATATTCTTGCACGATCAACTTTATGTGGCGTTGTTTAGAGGGATATCACAGGCAAAACAAAGGTATTAGTGAAGCATGTGAAAATATCCAATCATGTTGGAGTCTATACATCAAACGTCGTTCATAAAAAAAAACGTTTCACATATTACACATTTCGTACAAAATGTTTCTATTTCAAATAATTACATTTCTTTTTTGCATGACATACTTAAGATTGACGCTTCACGTGTCTGATATGGATTTGGAAACTCGACGCTCTTGAGATTTTCTTCCCTAGATATCTTTTCATTAAACCATATTTTATTTTAATAACCGTTTTGCATTAAACCATATTTTATTTTAGTAACCGTTTTGCATTAAACCACATTACCTATAAAAAAATGAGTGGAAAGGAGAATAATACAAACAAGAAACATGAGTGACAAATCAGTTATTTACTTCATAATTAGGATTCACCCGTGTTGCGTCGCACGGGTACACAATTAGTATACATTTAATACAAGAGTGTTTAATGCCTAGAAATAAGGTACAACTACAAATGGATTTTGGACCTGTAACCTCTTAAATAACAAGACTAAAAGGATCAGTTTAGTTACAACACATAAAATCCTTCTAAAATCAATCACAACAAGTATAAATAGTTTATATGTCAAAGATGATTGCAAAGAACTATTATTTACATTGTTTTAACTGATTTGAACGGTATAACGACTAACCATACTATCAGAAAAAAAAAAAAAAAACATATTTTAGAAGAATATTAAATCACATAGGAGCCGTTTACCAAATGCTTACTTGGGTAAACGTTTACCAAGTCACATTCTCTTACCGCATGAATACGACAAGGGACCAGGAATCTTACTTGGTAAGAGCGAAAACATGGACTGACAGTCTTACCCGATAAGTGACGCCGACGATTCTTAACACGGTTAGCGCTTACCGGGTCAATTTTACACACGATGTCGTTTTGATAGACTAAAATCTTATCCGATAAATAAGCGGTAGAGTTGAATTTTACCGTTAAGCGCTTACTAGGTAAGTACGTTTTAAATTATAAAAATAAGTTGTTATTTTATATATTTAGTTGGATATAAACTTGTACCTTTTACACGAACCAATCTATATCTGTTTAGCCCCATAAATACGTTTTAAAAATAGCAACATCAACAATAATACCATGGCCAATAATAAATGCTTGTTTGTTGGTTCTCAATAAAAGCTTGTGCCCTTCATCTAATTATAATGCAACATTTTACATGTTTTCATTCATTAGAATTATAAGGTAATGTATAAAATAAACTTGTAAAATTCTGTAATTAGTCGTATTTATAATTAAAATTAAGGTAGCGTTTTCTGTATCAACACTTTTGACCTACATATCCATAAATAAGGGTGTTCAAAAACTCGATCAATCCAACCCAACCCAACGTGAATTAACTCAACTCGAATCAACCTGATGTCTCAATGAGTTGTAAAATTTTCAAACTGTAGGTATTAGGTTGATATTGAGTTACTATTATTTGAATTCTATCCAACCCGATGAACCCGATATCCTTTTATTTTTTGGATATAATATGATTGTCGATTTTTATATTAATATATACATTAGATAATTACACTACCGCGTACGCTCTTCATATATACATATTTTCAATCTATTCTTCATCTCTATATAACTCATTCGTATATATGTTCGATAACTGTGAACATATATATGTAAATTGAGAAAATTAACTAAATGTGATATATGTAGGAAATATGGATAAGTTGTATCAAATGGTTGATGATGATGAAGAAATTATGAGTAGATAAATAACATATTCAATGATAGAAGAATATTTTAATGTACCAAAGTATCAGCCAGACCAACCTGACTAATTCGATCAACCCGTACGGTTTGGGTTGGGTTCGGTCAAAATTTTTCAAACCGCAAACATAGGTTGAGTTGTTCAAATGTCTTCAATCCAATTAACCCAACCCATGAACAACTATATCCATAAAGTTAATGCAAAATGTCTCTTCCAGATATATTGAGTATTTTCTTTTGTTCATGGTGTGAATATGACACATTCACTAGAAAGTACTCAATTTTTTGAAACTCAATATGAATCTATATGGTAACGAGTTTTACCATCATCATCTTTGTAATCAGAGTGTCTGAGTCAGTTATCGACTAATTACGTACATCTCGACTAATTACATAAAATTCTGAAAACAAAATCTTGAAAAATTCTTAATATTCTGAGAAGATTTGAACTGAAAACCTATAAAGAAAAACCCAAAACTCATTATTTATTTATCAGTTAAGTTGGTCAGTTTAAATTTATTTATTTTACTTAAATAAAAAAATAAAATTAATAAACAAATATTTGATACCCAAAATTACATACAATTTTTTTAATCACATTATAATAATCGTCTTATTTATATATCCATGAATTTTCAAAAATAAAAAATAAATGTTTGGAATAAAATTAGAAGAATAAAATATAGTTATCGCTGTCAAGAAATTTCCAAATTCGATTTAGAGGCCCGACGGCGCTTTTCCTGTCCGGCTGGTGGGAGCCGCCGCTGAAGATAATTTCCAAATATTACGTTTTTAGTCCTTGTAGTTTGTTAAGAGTTATCACTTTCATCCTTATGGTTTTAAAATTATATTTTTTGTTTCTATAATTTATAAATCATTATTATTTTCGTTCTTAAGACTAACTTATATTAAGCATGAGAGACGGAAATAATAAAGAGTTATAAACCATAAAAATGAAAACAGAAATAAGGGATTGTTTGTTTACCTTTTAATGGTTTCACTAAGAGACAATCTCTGAATCGTTAAGAGGTAAATCTTGTTTGACAAAAAAAATCTGCATAACAATGGTTTCCTAAAATCATCTGAATGATTTTGTATCATGGCCTCGCTTAACCATTCAGCGCCCTAATTTCATTGTAAACAATTATATTTTATTTTGTACTATATCATGAGAGCTTTTTAATGGTTTGGTAATTGCTAAATGGTTAGGTGCAGAATGATTAAGTGGTCAGAATGATTAATAAACTCTCATGATATAGTGCAAAATAAAATATAATTATTTGGTAATTATTTACAATGAAATTAGGGCTCTTAATGGTGAAGGGAGATATAATATACAAAATCATTCATAGAGTTTTAAAACCATTAAGAGACAAACTTTTTTTTTTGTCAAACAAAATTCACCTTTTAAGGATTCAGAGGTTGTCTCTTAATAGAACTATTAAGAGGTAAACAAACAACCCCAATCATTCTGTACTAAACCATTCAGCAACTATCAAACAGTCTTTAAATTATAAATCACAAGATCAAAAATAACAATTAATTGTAAACTATACGAATAAAAATGGTAATTTTAAAAGCATGAAAGTAAAATATAAATTTTCAATAAAGTAATTTAATGTTTTTAAAAGTTATAAATGGATAAAATTTAATTTAAACCATTTTTGTCGTTTTTCATTTTTATTTAATAAAAACATTACTTATTTTTAAATTAAAAATATAGTTTTTTAAAATATAAAATTAACAGAAATTTTTTTTTTTTAAATTTCGTATTTCCTTTTTAAATATTTTGCTTCTTAGAAATTAAAAAATCAAATAATTCTTATATTTTGTTTGTATGATATACGAACATATGTCGATGCCTGTCTTGAAAATTTTAATAGACAAATGAAACGAGTTAAGGAGCTCGACTTGTTGGAATTAATGAGGTGTATTTTTTGTTTGATATCAACTTAAACTCGATAATTATGAAACTCGATTTGTACAAACCATTTTTTAAAGCTTCATGTTTGAATTCTATAAGAGCATATCCAACAGCTATGCTAGATCGTTTTTATAATAGAGTATTAAAAGTTAAAAATTTTAAATTTTTTTAAAGGAAAAAGTTTAAAAAATCCAATAGACTTTAGTGTTTAGAATGATTAAGTCATTGGACATTCCTAAAACTTATTAAATAACTACTTGGACTTTCTAAAACCTGTTAGATACATCCTTATGACTTATACAACTGGTTAATATGGTAAAATAATTGAAAAAGTCCGAAAAAAGGCCAATGAACTTTCATAACTCGAACGCCATTATTAAAAGAAGTTATTTTAGTAAAGTAAAAAAAATATAAAAAATAAATCGCTACGATACAAATTGCTCCTTTTTATACAAACCATACTTACCAATCTCATTCATCCATTTTCATGATCAAATGCCATTATTAAAAGAAGTTATTTTAGTAAAGTCAAAAAATATAAAAAATAAAATTATTATTATTTTATCCAATTGGAATAAGTTTTAAACATTTCAACCCATTGAAATATCCTTTCCCCTTATTCAATCTCCTTTCCTCGCATTAATCACGTATTTAATCCCCTTTCCTCGCATTAAACCCACTGAAATATCATTTCTCTGATTTCATTAATGAAATTGGTCTCATGAATGATTTTTTTTTAAATTGAATAACACGATTTCATCAGTGAAATTGGTTTCATGGGTTTCTAATTAAAATGAATTTTGATTTATTAATTAAATTAGATATGGTTCAGTCAATAAAACATTTTTGAAAACTGAATAACATGACTTCATTAATGAAATTTGTTTCATTAGTGAAATTGGTTTTATGAATGAAACACTTTGAAACTTGAATGACATTGTTTCATCAGTGAAATTGTTTTCATGTTTCCTAACCAAAATAAAATTGATTTCATGGTTCCTAACCAAAATGAAATTGAGTTTATTAATGAAACTAAATATGATTCAGTCAATGGAACATTTTGAAAAGTGAATAATATGAATAAGTTCTAAAATTGACGGATTATTTTTATTTAATAAAAAAAAACAAAATATTAATGTTAGTAAGTATCTATTAAAAACAAATTGATTGATCATTTCCTAAAAAACCTATAATCTATATAATCTTCCAGATTTAGACACAACTAAAACATTACCAAAATTATTTATTATAAAGTCAAATGACAATCATACCCTTTTGCATTAAAAAAAAGAAAAAAAAATTATGTTATTGGTTGATGCTAGTTTGTATAGTTTACATGAAATGAGTGGTTTGTAATGTAAACCACCTCTCTCTCTCTCTCTCTCTCTCTCTCTCTCTAGATTCTTCTTACATTGACCTTTTTTAACCCAACTCGATCTAATTCTTTAACTCTATAGCACGTCTTTATATATACATGCATGTATTAAAGTACCTAAAGTTTCGTAACCAATTTAAGTTTCCACCGATCCTAGGTTCCCATAACCAGTCTCAAGCGTGCATGAGGCTTTGTATCAAATACCTTTACAATGTTAAATAAGAAAATGAGATGAAATTTTAAACATTTCCATCACACGTTACGTTTTTCTTTTAAAAGAACATTAATGTACCTTTTAGAAGAAATCAAAATCGTATTTTCTAAAATAAATACTTTTCACTTCAAAAAGTTTGAACCAGGTGCAACTTTTTTTTATTAACCTGGATATCCGACCTGCTATGCGAGACGACTAATCCAAGGACGACCACCTACTTTGCGGGTAGCCCAGAGTCATCCCATGTGAACTTTCATGGTCACAAGAGGATTTTTATTTCTCATTGGATTGAAAACTGAGACCTCCAGACACTTTTTGATCTTTGGAGTCCAAACTCAAACCAATCAGACATTATCCTTATAATAAATTATTCAAATTTCTTGAAATATCAAGATGAGGAACCACAAGTACAAAAAATGTACCACCATACGAACTCCATTAAACATCCAATGTCAAATTTCATTAAAGTAACCGAGTTCGATTCCTTTGATATTCGTTAATCACGTTATTTTTCATAAGAGAAAAGTCCAATCAAACCTACAAACAAACAGATCAATTAAAAAAAACATCTATAATTTATTAAATGAAAATGACATATCCTTCTTGTACTGATTTTTAACCGTGGTAATTTGAAGTGTAATATTGTACAATATTAAATATATATAACCTGAGGACGTTTCAAATGCAATCCATTACATTTGTACAACCAATACAATCTAATCAATTGAGATATTTATGGAAATGATGAGAGTTCATTTATTATGATTTAAATATTTATGAAAGATGACTAGAGTTCATTTATTATTGGTCTGGCTCTGCTTGGATTTCTTACTTTGATTTTCTTTTTATAGAAAACTACTAGAGGTTGTTTTAACCCTGTCTAAACCCCTTTTGACGAAATGTGGGTTTGGTCTCATTTGGTCCTTCAAACGTGACCTATAAGGTAACGAAAACTTCAACGAACCATCAAATGTGATTGTCGTTGACGTAAATGCTCTGCCAACTTGTTTATTAAAGAGTCATTTTTCTCGACTAACTAACGGGATACAAAGACAATTGTCCAAAATTTAAAGACGCCCTCTTGCCCTTTGTCACTTAATTACCACCCAATCTTGCAATTAAGAAACCACCTAATATCTTGTCATCATGCCTTCAAAACCTTCTACGATAACAACATTCCAATTAAAAGATGTCAGAGTAGGTAAGATATCTTTCTTCTTTTCGGAATTTTCAGACCATAAATTCACTTTTTTATATAAGAATACTGAAAATAAATATCTACCGAGGTCGATTTATAATTTATTCAAAGAAACCCAACAAGGCAGGCATCAATGATGGTCGTACTTAGAGGCCGTTTACCAAACACTTACTTGGTAAGTGCTTAACGCATAAATTTTCTCATCATATGAACATGAGAAGGGCCAAGAATCTTACCGTGTAAGAGCAATGAGAATGATGGAGAGTCTTATCTGGTAAGTGAAGATGACGACTCTTGCTCAGGTAAGTGCTTACCTAGTAAATTGTTGCATTCGATATGCTTTGATGTACTAAAATCTTACACATCTAAATAAATTATAGTGTTGACTCATATTAGTAAGCGGTTACCGGATAAACATTTGGGTAAACGACCCTTTAAGCTATGTTTATCAAACTAGCTCAAAAACTAGTTATTGATTGATAAATTAGTTGTTAAACTGAAAAATTAGTCGTTAATTGGTAAACAGATGAACGAGTCATGTTTAGTAAAAACTAACCGATAAGGTAGATGACAATGTAAATAGTTTAATATGGCAGTGTCTTTTTTATTTATTTATGTATAAAACTAAAAGATAATTGGAAATAAGTGGAAAAACCATCTGAATCTTATTGATGGGGTGTTTGGGATTGTTTATAAAAATAACTTATTGATTTATTCATGTGTGGTACTGGTAATAAGCACTTTTGATTATTTAGATAAACAACTTATATCGATGCCAAACCAGTAATAAGAAGTTTTTGAAGAAGTTAAACCCTTCTGACTTATAATAAGTTGATAAGTGCTTTTGTTAAAAAACATAAGTTGTTTCAAATAAGCAATCCCAAACACCCCCTGAAACGCTATCTGAAGTATTATTTTTTCCAAATCCTACTTATAAGCTTACAAGATTTAAGTTGCTTAACGTTAACCTATGACACGATGAATACAAAACAATAGGGCTTTAAAGTATCTCAAACAGATTCTTTATAATTTTCTTTAAAATAAAGATCTAAAAGTCAAAATCTTTAAAATAAATTAGATACAACTCCAACAAATTTTTTATTTTACAGATTTCATCATTAATTATATTATTTAAATGTTTTATAATATTATGATTCCAACACTTTTTAAAAGAAAAAAACTCTGGTGTTACAACTTAGATCAAAAACTTGAAATTATTTATAAAAAATTAGACAAAACAGTAATTATGAATTGTAAATAAAATTCTATATTTCTAATATTTGTAAAGAGGAGTTTACTTCAGTCTCGTTTGGTTTGAAGAAATGAAATGAATTTGGGGGGATTTGCATTTCAAATCCATTCCAATCCCACGTTTGGTTTGTTGGATTGTCCAGATTTGAAATACTAAGGGTGCGTTTGGTTTGCAGGATTGGAATGGAATTGGGGGGATTTGGATTTGAAATCCATTCCAATCCAGTGTTTGGTTTGCCAAATTGGAGGGATTTAGAATCCTGGGATTTCATTAAAATCCATTAGACACGGGATTTGGAAATCCATTGCAAACTAGCGGGATTTGAAATCCAAATCCGGGCTTCTCCTTCCCATCGATTCCTGTCGATTGCTTCCCCACCTTCCTCCCGATTCCTTCACCCAGATTCCCTCCCATCGCTTCCTCCCGCCCTAATCAATCCTCCTCGTCGGTGCTCCCTTCCCGTCCTGTCTCTTGCGAAGCTGTGCTCTAATCGGTTTGCCTCCTCGCCGGTGCTGTCTTCCTTTCCCCTCGCCAAGCTGCTCCCTAAACCGCCCTTCCTGTTTGCCGCCTTCTCCCATCACTCAGCAGGTAAATCATATAACCCCTTTTGTATAGCATTAGACATGCTTGATTCTGGTCTGCATTTTGGGGGTTTTAATTTGAAAATGCATATTCCATAACGAGAATAGAAAATGCACAAGGGTTCTCCGTGTTGAAAATTGGAAAGAACTTTGTCAAACATTCTATTGAGAAACAACCGATCCATTTTACCTAATTTGCTGTCATGCATCGATACACATACATATCTGTAGATATAGATACATAGATATGCATATATGCGTGTGTGGACTGTTGTGTAAAGAACATGCCTCCCGGGAAGATGCTACCTTGTGTTTGGGTTTCCTGTTATAGCCTTTCTCTCATTGATGTCTTTACATTCAGTTTTTAGTTAAATGTGTATCATTATACTTCCCTTGAATCTTTGTTCACAAGGTAAATCTTATTAATGTAGGTTGGATAGCCTTATATTGGATACCATAGCTAATCTGAAGGAGTCACATGGTTCTAGCCGTACTGCAATTGCTGAATACATTGAGGTAGTTCCAAGTGGTTATGTTACGTTTGTGAGCTATATRGTATTCATACTAATTTCTGCAATTTCAAGCAGCCATACACATCTTATGTCAGAAATCTGAGGACTTTATTAATTGGTTMATTTTTTATGTTCTTTTTGATATTCCCTGAGAAAATTTCACAATTTGAGCATAATTTACACTTATTTCAGGAGAAGCATTCAGCACCTCCCAACCTTGAAAAATTGTTGAAAGTGGAGTTGAAGGCTTTGATAGGTTGCGGAAAATTGATCAAGGTAATTGGTTGCTTTGTAGTTGGAAAAATACCAGCTTGATCACCTTGCTCTGTCTAGCATTAGCTCAAGCTTTATTTGACACTGCAAAATATATTTGACACTGCAAAGCGAATACTAGAATGTTATCTTTTGTATTCTAAGGCGACTAGTCTAAGTCTGCATATTAGGAAAATGTAAACCTATCTGCATCAACTAGTTGCCTTTTACTCCCTAGGAAAGAAAGCACTTATTGGCTTATGTGTATGAGCCTCATTGGATAGATAGACAGCTACATAGTTGACTTCTGTATTGATGTTTAGTAGTGCAAAAAWTTCTAGTGGCATAAATGATGATTCYCCAGCTTGAATACTGCTCCTGCTTTAGCTTAGCTATTTATAGCTACAAGTGAGATTTCATTGTTAAATTGGTAATACCAATTCTCGATACAATTTGAGTGGCTCTAAAGTTGGCTGTAATCTCATCCATTATTAGAACCTATGCCAAAAATCTGGAAAAAGTAAACAGAACACACCCCTATAGTCTCCCACCATTCCTTTTGGAGCACTGCTATGCACATARTAGGTTTAAATGTGGGTAAATTTTGGTGGGTAAATTTTGTTGATTAAATATGCATTATGGATGAAAAKGTTTGATTGTTAAATTTTTAGGTTTGTTGGTTAAATAGATAGATTTAAGAAAATGAAAGAGATTTGGTGATTAAAATAATTACAAAAAAAAATCTAAATTCAAATCCTACAAACCAAACAGAGGAATGAATTTCAAATCAAATCCAAATCCTGCAAACCAAACACAGGAATGGATTTTAAATCCAATCCAATCTAAATCCCATGGAATCCAAATCCCTCCAGGAATCCAAATCCCTCAGAAACATTCCTGCAAACCAAACGCACCCTAAGATTTAATTGAAATCCTTCAAACATAGGATTTTGAAATCCTTAGGAAGTGCTCAGGATTTCACGGGATTTTGTAGGATTGTATGCAATAAAATTTAAAAAAATGTTAAAAACATTTGTTTTGTAATAATTGATGAATAAAAATGTAATTCAATTATTTTAATAATTATTTTATAATTTTTTTTATAAATTATTTTATAAATTATGAAATTCAATTTCATTCCAAATCCTACAAATCAAACACACGAATGGTTTCAAATTCATTCCAATCTAAATTCTTTCATGAAATCCAAATCCCTCAAAACTAATATGCAAACCAAACGGACTTTTATATACATTAAATGAGGTTAAATTTTCAAATATATATATATATATATATATATTTATATTTATTAAATTATTTAATAAATATACGAAAAGAAAACATAAATGGTGAGGAATGGCGGATAACGTTAATATTATGGTGAGGTCCCCCATAAATGAAGCATCACTGTTCCTATGAGCCATGGTGGACGCTCCACGTGCAGGTGAGGCTCCTATCAGACCTGGGCTCCACTCTGGACCCGCCATTACTAAATAATTTCATGATATTTTATGAGTTAAACAAAAATATCTATTTAAATATATTTTTATTTATTTTATTTACTAATAATATGTCAATATTAGAAAAAACTAAAATCAATAACTTTCAAACTACAAATTTTTAGATGTAGTTTTTGAAAGTAAATGGTAAAAAATACAGACCTAAAAGAAGTATTTTATTTTTTATGTTATTTATTTTATAAAAAGAGATTTAAAATTGAACATTTAAAGAAAAAAAACAAGAGAACCCATCTAAATCATTCCTTTTTTTAATCCAACATTTGTAAGTAATAGAAGACTAAAACTACATCAATCATTATAAAAGACGACCAACTATTTTTGTGTGTGTGTGCAGTGGCGGATCCATGATTTTGGTCTAGTGGGGGCATCTTTAAGGTAGCTTAAACGTCCACCAAGTCGTCCGATGTGTTTTAAGCCTGATTCCACCATTCCAAGAGATTTTTGAAGTTTTTTTGGATTATTTCGAGGGATTTTTTAAGGTTTTCTTATCGATTTTGAGAAACTTTTCAGTTTTTTTGTTGATTTCAATATACTTTCTTTAGTTGGTGGGGGCCCTAACAAGAAATTACGGAGGAGAACCATAGTAGAAAGTAAAAAAGACAATTTTTAACCTTAAAAAAATTCATTTTTTTATTTTTTAATGGAGGCCCTTCCCCCCACCTTTTACATGGTGAATCCGCCCCTGTATGTGTGTGTGTGTGTGTATTTATATACTAGTAGTGTATATGTGCAATGCACTGGGTAAGCAAAATTGAAATGAGGCAAGAATCACCAGGAGACTATAAATTAATGACAAGTTAGTTCTTCCATTTGAATTTTGAAATTCAAACAAAAAATAAAAGAGAAAGGTAAATGGTATTGGAGGCAGAGCATCGGTAAAGTTAGACCAAAAAGGTGAAAGCAACTAGAAATTTTAGTTTTGTGTGAAGACAAAAAGGGTTAAAAGCTTTTAAAGAATTCAGAACATGCATACAATACTTGTATATTGTGTTTCAGTGGGTATTTATATGTAAATATGAATGTTGAAGAAAAGAAAAGAAAACTTTATATTGAGGAGAGAAAATAAAGTTTATACCAAATGAGAGCTTTTGAGACTATTGTAGAAGAAAAGGGAGTCTAGGACTCTATTTTTGGTTGTGGTGAAAAATTAGTGTATTAATAAGTTGTACATCATGCATATAACCTTGTAATTAAGAGATTTTTTTTTATTTTGTGTTTTAAAAGCTTGTATTTAATGCATTAAAACTTGTACTTAAAACTTTGGTTTAAATGTTTATTAATGTAGTATATATATATATTCAACTTTTAACTTGACATATAGTTTTAAAAATAGTTGGTTATTCAATAAGATGTTTGAAATACATTTAAGGAAAAAAGATGTGTATTTCATTTTTTAAAATATAAAAATAAGGGGATAATTCATAAAACAGTAATGTACTACCATGAATTTCTTTATTATAGTATTTTACTTTCAGTTTTTTTTATTATAACAATGTACTTTAAAATTATTTTTTATTAGAATATCGTACTTTGAAAAATTTACCTATTATAACATTGTGTAACCTTTTGATTTGCATTTACTCATTATACCATGTTTTCATATCACCTTACTGTCCATGTATTATATATGAAGCGACATTTCTTATTAAACATTGTACTTTCAAAGTTATTTTATTATAACATCTATCGATTCTTATTACAACATGATACTTTTGATTTTAATATTTTATTATTTAGACATTTACATATTATTTAATAAATATATTTAATAAATTAAAAAAAATTCTAAGTTATTAATTAA
>NC_037529.1:64564935-64594074 GCF_001531365.2 Cynara cardunculus var. scolymus
TAATATATCATATTTATTTAAGAAATATTATAGTCCAGAATATTAATTTGCATATAAATTAATAAGAAAAAGTCAAAAAAATTGTTTTTTAAATGGTACCAATGAAAAATGAAAATCATTAAAAAAATATGGTTTATTTATTTATTTTAAACATGTCATAAAAAATGATGTGTCATACACATCACCTCATTCAAGTCAAGCAAACAAAAAAAGTAAAACCGATTTAAAAGATAACAGGTTACTCATTGTTATAATGGGTAAATTTTTCAAATTACGATGCCTTTATAAAAATATAATTTAAAAGTACATTGTTGTATTAAGAAAAAATAAAAATAAAATATTATAATATTTTTTTTATAAAAATAGGTTATTATCTCACACATTTAACCTTAAAAATAATGAATGACCCTATACCGTTATATTGTTTGGCCCATGTGGAGAACAAGCCCAATTTGATTCAATTGTTGGTTATGGTTTTTGGGTTGAAAAGACTTATTTCCTATTATTATATTTTTTAATTGACTATTTTATTTAATATTTTGTCATTTATATAATCCACCAAATTTATTGGCTTTACGTTCAAACGAGCAAAATTATGGTCGCTAATATTACTGATTATAATTTGATCACGTCAGGGACCATTTAATCGGTTTATTTTATTGGATAACATTCTTGAATATTAAAATGGATTATTGATAAACGTTTTTTATTCCGTAACTATTAACTGGGTAAGAGTTATTACTCACTGGTATAATTCTCGATCCTTGTCATCTTCACTCGGTAAATGCTCACTCTAAGGGGCTGTTTGGTTTACGGATTTGAATGGAATTGAAAGGAATTGGAATGGCCAAATCATTTGACCAAATTCCAAATACAATGTTTGGTTCATGAAATAAAAATGATGGAATCTTTTCAATTCCAATAAATTCCTTCACTCATGGATTTTACATTCCACGACAATACCCTTGGATTTTAATTCCTTTCAACAAATTCCTTCTCTAATCCAAATTCATTCAACGTTGCATCTACTATCTCATTTAATTGATCTTTGGTTCGATCTCCATCTGGTATACTCTCTCTCTCTCTCTCTCTCTCTCTCGTAATTTCTCCATCACAAACGAGATCGATAGACAACATATGTAATCAAGGAATCAATTCAAGATAACTAGCTATCGATATCACTAGTCCAATTCCGTCATTCAAAAATCATAAAAGATCATTTGTTGATAATTAATTCCGATTTCAAAGTTGAATTCCGTAAACCAAACAAAAAATTTCCAATCTGTTAAGAATTTCATTCCAATTCCATGCAACCAAACGCAATCACAAGACATGGTCAAATTCCATCAAATTCTATTCCATTCATTCAAAGTCAAATTCATTTGATGAGTTCCAATTCCATCAAATTCCATTCTACGAATCAAACGCCCCCTAAGTGTTTGGTAAAGAGAGCGTTAACATTCATATATATTACGACTTTAGACCGTTCATACATTTGTCCCAAGTACACTTGCCCGTTACATGTCTTAGGGAACAATGCTTTTGACTTATTTTCAAGTTTCTTTTTAAACCGAATCAAAAGAACTTGGTATATAGATTATTATTAAAAATATAGTCTTTGATTAAACATTAGAGATAAAACTAATTTTACAACTTTGTTTTAACCTGGATATCCAACCCGCTATGCAAGCCGACTAATCCCAAGACGACCACCTGCTTTGCAGATGCCAGATAGCCCGGAGTCACCGCATTTGAACCTCTGTGGCCACAAAGGAATTTTTATTCCTCATTGGATTTGAACCTGAGACCTCCTCATACTTTTGACCTTTGGAACCAAGCTCAAATCAATCAGGCACCACCCTTGTGGTTATTTTACAACTTTGTTTCAATCATAAGTCAATGACATGGATGAAATCGTGCTACTACGAGTGACATGATTAAATAAATCTATAAAAATATAAAATCTAAAGTTAAGTGTAAAAACACAAGCTAAGAGAATTTTAAAAAAAGTATTTTCTAAAAGTCATGCCCTTGTAAGAAACGTACGCTGCGGAACGTTATAACATGAGTCACGCCTTACAGAAACGCTATAGATCATACCATAACAACGAAAACGTATCTTATGCCATGTCGCGCCTTTTTGAACACGGGTAAGAGCTTACAGCTACGCATGCAAACCAAACAAAACTTTCCCACATATTGATAAGCATCCAACAGAAAAATACAGCCCATTCATCGACATAACAAGCCAAAAATCACGCTCGAGTCCCTCTACGAGTTTAAACAGAAGGATCGCTACATGATTTCAAATTCAAACTAAAACACAAGGATCATAGTATTCCTCATATTTGCATCAAATAAACAAGGAAAATTTTCAAATCAAACGTAAATAACTCGACTTGCTTTACAAAACCAACAACGCTTATTGGGGAGAATGATGTTTCATAGCATAAAAGACTTTTATGAGCAAAGCATATCGACCCAGAGTCAGTAGGGCCTGAGAGTGAGATGTATGCAGACCTTTTTCTACCCCAAAGTAAAGGACAACGGGCAAATCTTGCAATAAAAATACAAAAAAGGGAGGTACCACTTAAAGCAGATTTGGTACAAGCTGCAAGATCAAAGGTTTAATATTCATAACTTGAAGCAAACTTCCATATGCTCATCCTTGCAAACCTTGTCACAATGATGTTCCAAGACCTATAGCAGCAACCACAAGTTAGAATACAGGTTGAATATAGCACATGGTAATAGACCAAACTAGACCATCCCAATATATCCCACTAGGGGTGGGGTCTGGGGGTAAGGTACGCAGACTTGACCTCTACCCCAAGGAGTAGAACGACTGTTTTGTGAAGATCTCCGACTCGTGAAAATGTAATAGACCATCATTCTTAAATATACGATTTAATCTGGTCTAACATTCGGGGTGTTTGGATGTGTGTTTTCAGAAGGACTATTGTGATGTTTAATAGTTAGAATATTTTGGTTCTTTTCTAAACGAGGCATTTACCTATTACAGAGATGGTGCAATTTTACTTTTTACCCTATGAGCTTTCGGCAAAGGACAGATTCTTGGTCAATTGCATCAATCAATGAAATAGACCCCCCTTTAACTTAACACCTGTTACAAAAGGGGGACCTTCGGTGGGAAAAAAGAAGAACATTAGAATCAGATTTGCAACACATTGCAACATTGATTATTGCTACTCAGAAACAATCTGACAACGCGCTATGCTTACTAGTCGATATTGGCGAAAACAAATATCCCCAGGGACATCTAAAGAGCAATGCTCCTTTTGTCCAATCACCGTAGCAAAAAATTAATGATATTGATTTGAATCCAAGAGATTTGCAAATTTTGGCGCTATTAAAAGAGGTATACACACATTTAACAACCGGTAGACCATTTGGTTTTGAACCCCAAGATATGGATATGCACCCAAATTACAAGGTGGGAACCACTTATTACACTTATAGGTATTTGCATAAGTTAAACAACTTCGGTAACACAGCTAGGTCTTGAAGCAACCAATAAAGTAACTTATAGTTATAGGTTTGATTGTTCACAGAAACAACCGCTCTACCCTTTGGAGGCCAAGGTCAGGATTGCATACATCCTACCTCTCCCAGACCCTGCTCTGAACGGGATATACCGGGTTTGTTTAGTTTGGTTTAGAGGTTTGACTGTTCAAGTCCAGGAAACAGAGTCGAAACAAAATGTAAGGTACAAAGTGTCTCAAAGGTCACCCTTTTGACAAGCTTAGTAACAACTAAACATGTGCTAACTACCAGCTTATGCATGTACAAATGATAACTAACTATTCATTAATCAACAAAAAGTAGTCCACAGATCCCTCCGTTCTCATCTGTTACATGAACCTAAACTACAATTTGGCACCTTAATTTAAAAAAAGGTCGAAAGTTAAGGATTTATCTATAGGCAATGTTGCAATAATACCCAACAAAAGGACCACCGTGGAGAGGCAGACTGGGTAGGACGTAGTATGAGCAACTGAAGATGGACATGTCAGCCATAGGCATTTCCCATGATATGACTTCTGCTAGTAGTTCTTGCAGATGCAAAACTAGGACCGTAGAGTAGGTGTAGGGACCTGTAACGAGTGTGGATGGGAAGAAGGGAGCTAGAGAGGTCGAGATAGGGTACTCGAGACCTTCGTTGGATGAAGGTTAGCTTTTCTATGCTTCTTTGCGTCTATTTCTTTCACTCCTTTTTTCCCTCTTCTGCTGCCTAATATTTACTAGCATCGATTCTTCTTCCCTTGTCACTCACACTCTTGCACAAGCCGCAGTTTCCACAGAATCGACCGCTCTACCCTTTGGGGCAAAAGACAGATTTGCATACATCCCCACCACTACTTTGGGGTGGTATATACCGAGTTTGTTTGGTTTGGTTTACTTAATACCCCAAAAGCCGTTACACACTTTGCCATTGATCTCAAACTTTGAGGCTACGGAACTCGAGGGTATTATATTTCAACAGAGCCTTTGGAAAGAACTGTTGCCCATTAACATCTGTAATGGTAATTACCACTTCTCTTATATACTTAGATAGTTAGATCAAATTTTTAGAAATTTTAATCTCAACTCACTGTCGTCATGTATGAGTACAAGAACAACATATAACCCAGAAACTAAAAGCTCAAATATGAAATAACTAACAGCACAGGCATCAAGAACCAGCAGCAAGTGAATCTTGAGCTAGTTATGAACACAAAAAAGATACAATTTTTCCAGGATATCGCTCAGATTATCGTGAAGTTGCAAGTATATTTATTATCTAACAATCAAATCCCAGAAAACGCCCAAAAATCTATGCTCAAATTGTCGCATAGAACACGATTTGAAGAAAAGAAAATTATATAAGTACCTTGTGAAAGCCAGCTCCAGTAGGTGGAATTAACAGCAAGACTCGACTTGAGACGAGCAGATGCAATTGCGCTGTGAAGAGGCATCATGGACTCCACCATTCCCAATGCTCCAACAATCCTGAAGAACAACACAAAGTCTAAATCGATTCCGTACAAACAGGGCTCATTATTGTGCGTTTTTGTATGTGTAATATCTATCTACCTTGAAGCTGCACGAGGGACTGCTGTTGTAGATGATGAAAATGGAGAAATGGGCACACATTTAGGGTTTAGGGTTCTTGAAGTTAGCTTCGTTTGAGCTGCAATTTTTCGCGCACCAGACATTAACGGTGATCTGCATACCGAAGCCATCCCCTCTCTCTCGCGCCCTCTCGTAATTCGTAATGGGTTCTATAAACCCTAAACAGTAACATGAATGAAATGGATTGTAGTACTCCACGCAGTGCTTGTTGTACGCTAGTGTAGACTAAAAGTTTGGGGGTTTAATTGAAATTACATAATAGTATAGGGGTCTGAACAGAAAATTCTGGTTCGTAGGCCGTAGCTAACTGAAGAAGCTTGGAACACCTGAGTTAACGAGAGAGTTCATCACCGAAATCATCTCAGGGAAATGGCCGCCATCTTAGCTCGCAAGTCTATCTCCGCTCTTCGTTATCGAAACCTTGTAAGCACCATGTATATCTCTCTATCACAGACAGATAAAATAGTTTCCCTTTGAACGATGCAAATTGATATTTAGGGTTTCGATATCCTTCTACGTGTTTCTCGATTGAATGGAATTTGGTATGATCTGGTTATCTGTGATTGTTTCGGATCTTTTTAGTGTTTTAAAATGATGTTTCTGCTAATTGATAGTATGATGTAAAATTGATTTGAAGGTCACAAGTTATATAGTTTCTTTTGTGCCCTAATTTGGGTGTGAGTCTGTTGTCCTTCTAGTGTCAGCTTCTGATGCATACCGTTTTGAGACGCTGCCCCTTGACCCCGCCTGCCAGTCGGCTAGTGGGACGCCGCAAGGTTCTGCCCAACCACCCCCAGCCCCTTGACCTGCCATCCCCTTCGGTCCCGTGTAAATCTCAATTGCACCAAATGGCCGATTACACTAAAATCACCAACAATTTACATTTGTAATACTGATAGACCTGAACATATGCTCTCCATTGGATGTTAGGTTGTGGCAGGACAAGCCTTGCAGGGCCCTAACTTCCATGGGACGATTTCTGGTGCACGCTCATTTGCAACCAAGCACTCATTTTCAACCGATAAAGGTGAAGGCTATACTGTCAAGCTTCTCTCTTGATCTTGTTTAGGATGATGAATAATGTGTATAAGCTTGCAAGTCATTTTAGTGAGTACAAAAGGAAGTCTGCTTCTGCTCTTTTTGCTTTTGGCTTAATAGTGAAGATATTGATGGATTAAGGCACTACATACTACCACCTATCTGTTGGCCTTCCACTTGTAGCATAACAAGTCTTGGTGATATAGCAGAGTGTTCTTGTTATCAGTAATTTTGTTGATGTATAAATTAACAATGGCTCATGAAATCTGTTTCATATGCATATGAGGATCATTGATTGCATTTTGAATATCGAATGTAATTGGTTGATTGGCAAGTGTTTCTCATTGAAACTTGTTGGCTCTCCCTTCCAATAGGATAATTATAACTAAACCAAACCGACCCAGTAAATCCCACTCGAAAGTAGGGTCTAGGAGAGGTGACATGTACGCAGACGTGACCTCTACCTCGACGAGTAGAGCGGTTGCTTCCTTGAAGACCCCCTGGCTTATGCGAATGTGTGAGCAAACATGAATAAGGAATAGCACATGGTGAACATGGAACAAGAAAAATAAGTAAAAAAGTAAGGTTCATAGGATAAGAATACGGAAACCGAATAAACGGAATGACCTTGTTTTTTAGATTTGGAAACCTAAAAAAGTTTTCAGGTCGGTGGTTTTTCAATTGCTTGCCTGGACACACAAAAGCATTCAACTGAACCCTGTTTAATTAGCAGCTAGGTAATGCAGATTCATGTTTCCAATTATGGTACTAGGTGATGTTTAAGAAGTTCTTTCGGTTGTGGCATTGTCATTACAAATACAACGATTTGGAATGTGTCCATAATTGGTGATGAGCTTTTGCTCTACGACAATGTTTTGTAATTGTAATTTTTTAGAATGCAAAAAAAGGAACGAGGGGCTTCTCTTTGTCATATGTGGGGAGTATTTATTAATTATTAAATTTTTAATGTTCTCTCATTGTTTGAATGCCTCAATAGGCTTCCACCCTTTTGTATATCTTTATTCCAATATGTACTAGCTTTATTTCAAATGTTTGACTTATCTACCAGACCGATAAGCAAGAAACTTGGCACATTATGATTAAGTTGCGTAATAATTTCATTGAATGTTTCAGCTCACAATGTAGTGATTATGATAATATTCTTTATGTTAAAAGTTAGAGCCTTATTCAAAGAGAAGCTATTACCTTTTACCTATGAGTAAAAATGGACCTGACTTCTGTCTTGTGCAAATACAGATGATGAAGAAAGAGAAAAGCTTGCAAAGGAGATATCAAAAGACTGGAGTTCTGGTACTGCCAACATGAGCTTGGTTTGCCATTTTTGTAGTCTTATATTCTCTGTTTAATGTTCATTCAATTAAGGTTGTTGTTGGTTAATTACATGCAGTTTTCGAGCGGAGCATTAATACCTTATTTCTAACTGAGTTAGTTCGAGGTCTGTCTCTGACACTCAAATACTTCTTTGAGCCAAAAGTTACTGTAAGTACTAGAGATTAATTTTTTTTTATTGCAATCTCTTAACCATTTTCTTGTGATCTAATATGAAGTGGATTGCTATGCAGATCAATTATCCATTTGAGAAGGGTCCTTTAAGCCCTCGTTTTCGAGGAGAACATGCCCTTCGACGTTATCCAACTGGAGAGGAGCGTTGTATTGCCTGTAAAATTTGTGAAGCTGTAAGTTCTACTTCCGTTAACATAGCTGTTGCTGAAAAGATAGCTCTTGTTTATTTACATTTATTCACTTCGCTTCATTTCACTTTGTATAAAATTGACCACTACAACTTGTACAAAAAGTTTTCTGTTGGGGTGTTCCAAATTTTTTTTAAATGGAAGCCCTGTTGTTACAAATGTACCAAGACTATAAGATTGAGTAGACGAGTAATAAATAAAACAAAATATAAATGTTCATATTATCTATTATATCAAACGTCCTACAAATTAAACAACAAAAATATTTTAAAATAACATACGAAATTCACTTAAATAGAACCATTAATAGGACTAGTTTTTACAAATGATAGCTGCAGAAGCCTATTATCGGTTCTGCTCGCAATGGTTGCATAATTCTATCACATTGATTGCTTATAAACACCCCTTAATATGCTCAAACATTTGTTGTACGTCTAACTGTTGGCATAACTTATCAAGTGTCGGTTGTTTATAGATATGCCCAGCTCAAGCTATCACTATAGAAGCAGAGGAACGAGAAGATGGCAGTCGCAGAACAACAAGGTAAAGATATTTCTTGCTGGTAGGGGTGTAATAGAGCTGATCCAAGCCTGAGCTTGCTCAGCTCTAGGTTTTGCTTGTGATCAGATCATGGTTTGCCAAGCCTGAAAAGTTTATGCCCTTGCTCGGCTCCTATAGTCCTATGGGCTTGTAAGCTTGAGCATTGGCTAGGTTATATGGGCTTCCATATAATCAAACAATCCCTTCAAATATAAATGCATGTAAATCATCCTTAAAGAAATTTTTACTAAGGAGGTGTTTGGTTAGAGGTATTACACAATAATCAATGGGAATGATAATAAAAGAAACTGTTTGGTTTTATGTAATATAATAAGTTCATTCCCCTAGAAGCCAAATTTTCATTTCATGTTAAACTGGTGGTAATGAAAAGTCATTCCCATTTTAATTCCTAGTCATTATCATTTCCGTTCTCATTTTCATCCCGCAACCTGAACCAAACAGCCCCTAAAATCTTTGAAAGGCCAAGAGTAATTGGTTATGTAGCTGTTGATATGAACTAGGCTAGTCTTGAGCTTGGCTCAGACTTGCCAAGCATTTCGAAAATTCAGCTCATCTCATCTGAATAGATTTAATTTGTGCATAGAAAGTCATACGATCTAATTTAAACCGACAGATCCAATTAGAGCCAAACGACCATAATCGGATATCCAATTGTAATTTGATTGGATTGGATCCAAAATTTCAAGATCCAAATTGAACCGGCCGGTTCTTGGATGACAGTCCAGAATCCAATAAAACCGACCTGATTCAATTCAATGATTATCCAATTATCATCCAACTCCCATCCAATTATTAACTATAGAAATTTATTAAAATTTTATGATATTGTTTTTTTAGTTGACATTTATGCATAGTGGTTTCTAATAAATTAATAGAATATATGAATAGTTAGTTGAAACGGTTGAAAATTGTATCAAAATATTGGATATCCATTCTAATCCAATGGATAACCAATAGTAATATCTAATGGATGGAGCTAACCCGATCCAATCGTCCATCGTATTGGATTGGATAGGATGAGAAAATTCATCATTCATTGGATGATTGGATCGGATCGGATCCACCTAAATCCATTGGATTTCAATCGATGAACACCCCTCATATAAATATCATAATGGCTTGTATGGGTTGAGTGGACTAGGGCCATGTATGGCAATCATAAGCCAACTTATTTTTTGAGCTTACTGGAAAAGTCTCGTTTGGTTCATCATAAGCTAGTTTTTTTAAACACTACTTTCAATAAGCTCTGGAGTATATTTACAATTAGTTTTTTAAACATGTCCGTTTAGGTCATTTTACATTATTATCATCTAGCTTATAAGCTAGCTTTTGTCAAACATGATTATCAGCTAGCTTATTAGCTAACAATCACTTTATTAACCAACAACTAGTTTTCCTGAGCTAGTTTTGCCGTACCTTCTCTCATTGGATGTATTTCACAGGTACGACATTGATATGACAAAGTGTATATACTGTGGATTTTGCCAAGAAGCATGCCCGGTTGATGCAATCGTGGAAGGACCCAACTTTGAGTTCGCCACCGAAACTCACGAGGTTCTTTGGAACATCCGACTCTCGTCATATTAATTATCTTGCATCTCTAACCAAATCATAGACGCTGATGTCGTGATTCTTGTAGGAACTCCTATATGATAAGGAGAAGCTGCTTGAAAATGGGGATCGGTGGGAAACCGAGATCGCTGAGAATCTTAGATCCGAGAGCCTCTATCGGTAAATTTGTTTTTTTTTCGTGTAACCTCCCTTCTTTTGTGACAGATGAGATAAATAAACAGACGATGTTTGGTCATAAAGTTCATAGACTTTGTTATTTATGTATAATTCGATGAGAAACTGGATTTATCCATGTTTATGAAATTTGTCCTGTTTTGATTTTGTTTTAGTTGGTTCTATTTTTGAAAGTTGGGCATACATATTGCCTATAATACAAAATTTCTTCTAGAAACTCTCTTTTCGTTTATCAAATTAAAAGCTTTTAAGGGGTGTCTGGATTGCAGTGTGGTGCGGTTTAAGTGAAAACCGTAAACCAAACTAAAGATGGTTAAATGGGCCTGGCACGGCGGAGAACTAGGAACAGGACCAACTTGGGACCGGCTCGGCCCGAATCGATTGGGACCTGGACCGGTCAAACGGTCCTTAACTGGTTTCGCACCATACTATTTGATGTGGTGCGATAAGCCGGTAAATTATAAAAAAATTAAAAATTATGAGTCACCTCTAAACTCTCCAAAAATCTAACTTATATTTCTACACTTTGCATGACAAGAAGATTAAAATGGATCTGGTTGTTATGGTTATAATTCTCATGATATTTATCTACTTGTTTTATTGATGCCTAAAAAAATTGATTTGAATTTATCTCTTTTGATATCCATCCGGAAAAAAAAGTTATGGTTTATCACCCTAAACAAATATATAGATTACGATTATAACAGTACATCAGTTATTTACATTTAATGTTTTGTGGATATATTTCACTTTTGAAATTTAAAATTTTAACTGATATAAATTATAATCTTGAACCACAAAAGGTGGTGTCTGATTGGTTTGAGGTTGAGCTCCAAAAGTCAAAAGTGTCTGGAGGTCTTGGGTTCAAATTTAAGGGGGAATAGAAATCTCTTTGTGGCCACGAAGATTCAATTGCGGTGACTCCAGACTATCCGGAGATTGTAGCCTGAGATTTGTCGGCTCGCACAACGGATTGGATATTCAGATTAATAAAAAAAAAATTATAATCTTGACATTTAAATCCTTGATGGTATAAATTAGAATCTTATGTTCTATTATAATTAGACAATATATATCTTTATTATGATTTAATGTCAAATTTTCATGGGTTTTTATATTTTATTTCAAATATTTAGATGTTGGTTGTTGCATTTTAAATGAATTACCTATTAAATTTAAACTTATTAAATTTATACCATCTTATAAATCAGATTTATCAAAAAAAATAAAATAAAAAATTAATACACAAAGTACTATACATTTATACACAAAGTCTTAAAAATAACTTATAATGCATTAAGTACTACTATTTTATGCATTCAGTCTTAAAATCTTTTAATCTACGATTAAAATAATATATAGTACAAGTTACTAATGCACATTATTACATTTTTTTATGTTCCCTGATACATTTGATACCTTTCATTCATGCTTTCATCCTCGCATACCTCTATGTCTTATTCTCATCCCCCATGTTGATATTCAAACTGATATTCACCGTTAATTATTAAAAGTTCTATCATTCATCTCTCATTCAATTGTTCTTGGTGTAAATCGAATATATTTGTGGAGTCGTTTAAATTGTTGAATTGTAAATATATTGGATTTTAAACTGTCATATAATTTTTTTCATCAATAAACTATAATTGAAATCAGAACTTTTATTTATTTAAATTTTATTAATATATAAAGACCAAATATAATTTATATTAATCGTTAAATATTCACCGATAAAACAAGTGAAATTTCGGAATAGTTAAAATCCATGGCTTCCCATTGCACGAGTGTTGTAATAAATATTGCCAATATTATAGAATTTTATTTTCTTCCTTCGCTTCCAAAACACAGCAACGACAAGGAAAGCAGTGCCGGAAAGTGAAAGACCGTAATTGCCGGCGATGATACGAGCGGTGATAGTAATGAACGATCAAGGCAAGCCTCGCCTCGTCAAATTCTACGAACATCAGGTTTTGTAATTTTTATTCATCTCCCTAAATAGAAAGAAAGTGTTAGTTCCTAAACTTTATCTGCCAATTGCTTGATCATCGATTGTGATGTGAATTGTAAGGTTAGCCCGTGGAGAAACAACAAGAAATCATTCGGAGCATATATGGAGGTTGAGATTTCCTTACGAATTTCTGTTTCGTGAATATGATCAGTTTCGTTTATATTTTTTAGTTGAGTTGTGGATGGGAAAATATGATAATTTGGCTGATCCGATTCTGTTCATGCTAAAATGAAAGCAATGCCTATTACTTCGAGTTTCGGATCGATAATTGCCTAAATAAGGGATTAGATATTGAAATTAGTGTAACATTCTATCTCGTGGACTTTGTAACCCTAGTAGTAGTAGTTGGCTATTCACTTTAAGAGTTGATGGTTCTAACTAGGAAATCCTCTATATCATGATGTGTTGTCTTGGTTTTGTTGGAAGCTTGTTTGAGGGATATTTCGTAAATCATATGAGTTTAATCTTCATTTCCCAACCAATAGAGTTGCAAAACTGAGTGGTGTTTGGCTGAATTGATGTATAGAAGGTTGATCTTCTATACATTCGATTAGTTTTCTTTTTGTTGGCCACTGAGGGTAATTTGTTTGAATTTTTTTGATAACAGTTCTATGCAGTAGAGCTGAGAATGTGAGCAACTTTGTTCAAGCCGATTCGACTTTTGGACCGGTATGTTCTGCTTCTTTTGGTATTTTATATATTTGTAAGTTGTCTGGATAAGATCATGGAACATGATTGATCTTGCTTGAGTGAAAGTTTGAGTGCCCCAAGTAATTGTCATCTACTACTTGCTCAAGATAATCTTCTAGGACATGATGCCTAGTGGTGGATCCATTAATTCCAACTAGGGGATGCACAAGTGCATACCTGGTGATGCCCAGCACATATGCTCCATGAATCAAGTTGTAGATGAAGCACAATGTGATTTAAAGATATGTTGTGTAATACATGAACCACTGAGGTCAACTTCATGTCTGATCTCTGCCTACCATTTAGGTCAAGCCGACTCAGATCACTAGCAATTATTTTTCACCTTTTCATTTATTTTATCTGTGTGTGTGTAATGAATACTTCAACAGCATATCTAATGCCGAGTAATGCAACATCTAGACCTGATTGTAGCTTTTCCTTTTTTCCTTCCCTTGCTTTGGGCAAAGAACAGTAGTTCACAAAATTACAACTAAATGTACGCATTTACTAGTGTTGATCCTTTCTTTTACTCATTAGGATTAACAATTAGGCTGAAAAGTTTAGTATACTGTTATGTGTTTGGTCATGACCTCATTCTATGATTAAAAACCTTAAATTATTACTCACATTACACTAGACACTCATAAAGTGGATTTTCTATGAACAGGAAGTCCTATCTCAAAGTAAAACATCAGGATACCTCTCTCTTCACAAGAAAATTTTAGAAATGTTGAAGCAAGGATATAGATAGGTTAGGAATAGCAGACTGAGACATTTTGGGGGCACACAAATGATTACGTTCATAGAAGCAAATTGTGTTTGAACTTGATTATCAACACCATAAGTCCTATTATTTTCATGTTCCAAAACGTGATGGTAAAATCTATATTGTATAATCAAATCTAATCACTTCATAGAAGGGAGAAGGCTTTAAAGGATTAGAGTTCTCTATATAAAATAAAAGATAAAGATACATCTTTTACAAAAAAAAGTTAAGGTGTAATCAGTGAAAAAGGTAAAAAAAGATGGAGAAGGATGGGAATTGTTGAGAAATAAGGATAACTTCATAATTTCTCGTTACAATGATTGAGTAGGTTAATTGCAATAATGTAAAGAAGACAAGCTTTACACTGTTCACCCGAAACTTGGCTACGTCCACTGGCTGCTGTGATCGTATATTATCAAAGGAATAGGAAGATTATTAATACATTCACAAAACCACCAAGGTTTCTTTATGTTTTTGGAATCACAAACCTGAGCAAAGGAAAAAGACTATATGACATAGAAACTTTCTTCTAATAATTCCTCAATAAGCTTCCATCAATATCTCCAAGAGATTATTCTCCTAAAACCATCATGTTCATCTTTAACGCATCACCCATTTGTTGTGAAGTGCCTTTTTTTCCTGTTGGTAGCTCAACTAAATTCCACATTTGGTTTGAGATCAAAGATTTCATCTCGTCTTTCATGGCAAGCTCCCCCCTTGCTTGCATCATGGGTCTCACAGGTTTCTTCATAATATTCAGATTCTCCTCCATCTGTCAACAATAAATAATTCATGTACTTTCTCTTAGGCACGCATGGCCATATTTCGAGGTTTAGGGGTTGGAGTAGAAGGTTGTTGTTCATCTAACTGTTGAATGCTACTTTGCCAACTTGTTCTTTTGTTTGGGTTCCTCCTCGATTGTTTGCTTCTTCATATGGCCTTTGAAAACGTCATCCAACTCTACAAATGTTGGCCTACTAGTTATAGAGTTATGGTTTGTTGTTGTATGTCTATCTTTGTACATAATCTTTTCATTGAAGATCACATCCCTGTTGTGGATGATTTTTATGTTTCATCGTCCCAGAAACGATAACTCATCTTCACATATCCAACAGGCATTCATTCTTTTGATTTGGGATCAAGTTTGTTTCTCTCTTAATCACTAATATGCATGTAAGTTATACCCCCCAAAACTCTTAGATGTGAAATATCTACTTCCCGTTGGCTCCACACTTCCTTGGGTATTTTTTTGTTCCATAGGTACTGAAGGTCCTCTGTGGATCAAGTAAGCGGAGGGCAAGCCTGATTGCAAGCTCATGCTTTGAGTCTTGGCCCTTTCTTTCAATGTTCAGTTTGTTCTGGTGTTTTCGATACGGTCTTTTCCATTTTGATTCCATGCTCATGACAGTTCTTTTTGTAGCCAACGCCTCCATATTCACTACCGTTATCAGATCTAACCTTTTTATCTTCCATTCCGTCTCGTTCTCAACCATAACTTTCCCTATTTTTGAAATGTCAACTACTTCTGACTTATGTTCTGAAAAAAATAAACCCATACCTTACATGGATGGTCGTCAATGAAGTCACAGAGTAATGCTTTCCACCAGTGGATACAGTTGCCTCCAAGGCCCATACGTCAAAATGCACAAACTCAAGTCTCTCCTTTATTGGTGTTTTGGAACTTGTTTGAAAGCTGACTTTCTTCTGCTTTCCAAGTATGCTATCTTTACACATGTCAACTTCGATCGCTCTGAGTTCTGAAATCTTTTCTTTTGATTGCATAGTTTTGAACCCTTTTTCCCTCATGGGGCCGAATCTTTGTAATTGAACAACAAGATCTTCCTGTTAGATAAAGAGTGCCACTCTTCTTACCTTGTGCAATCATCATTGCTCCCCTTAAGATCTTCCAATCATTGCCATCGAAGGTTGTAGTGCAGCGTTCACTAGCCAACTGGCCAACTGAGATTGAGTTTTTCTTTAGGTCGAGAACGTGGCGGACATCCTTAAGCTCCCACATCGACCCAGTTAATTTAATCTTCACTGCGCCCCTGCTAACAATGCCACACGCTTGGTCATCAGTCATCACCAAGATAAATCTTACTGAGATTTCTAGCAACATACCTTTCAAAAAATTCCTTTTGCCCATTGACGGGAAATGATGCTCCCGAGTCAAAGACTCAGGACTCTTCTTTGCTTTCCAATGAAAACATCAGAGCCTCATCACCTCCTAATGTAGAAGCTGTATTTGCCTCTGCCTCCATGTCTTTCTCTTTTGCTTTATCCTTATATTGGTTGCAGAAGTGCCAAGTTTTTACACAGTTCCAATACTCAACATTCTTGTTGTGATTTTTGGATTTGGACCACCTATACTTTGATCTCCCAAGGTTGTTTGTGTGTTTGTATCCTCCTCTATCAGAATTTTGTCCTCTCATTTCTGGAAATGATGCTGAGCAGTTTGACACATCACCCAATTCTCGATGTCAGATGTCTTCGCAAAGAATCAAATCATGAACATCGCCAAATTTCAGTTTACTACTACCTAAATTGCTAACTACTGCCATGGTAGTATTCCAACTGTCGGACAAGGATGATAGCAAAATCAATGCTTGGAAATCATCTTCAAAAACAATGCTCTGTGAATTTCACCTGATATTTATGATACGGGTGAGTTCATAAGATGTTGAGCCACCGATGTGCATTCTTCCATCCGCAGGTGGAACAACCTCCTCACAAGATGCACTTTTTTCAAGGTCAATGACTTCTCGTAGAGATCCACCATTAGACTTGCTGTTGTATTCTCATTTTCCATCTATAAACCTATATTAAAATAAATACTTCTTTAAGAATATACCTTTGAAGTTTCACAACAGACAGATCAGTGTCCGTGTCATATTGATGCCATGTCAAAAAATCGAATAAGGCTGGCACTTCTTAGTTGTGTCCAACGCGTGTGTACTTGTCATGGCATTGAAGACGCTACATGGGGGTTATTCTTGCTTGATAACTTGCTTGTTTAATATCTTACCACTTTCAAGTCCTTCGATGTTTACAGAAATTTGTTCCTTCTGCCTGCAGGATACCAGACTTGTATACAAGACTTTTGCTACACTGTACTTCATCGTCATATTTGATGATTCTGAAAATGAGCTTGCCATTCTAGATCTTATGCAAGGTATGTCTTAGCACTGGAATTTTGTTTTCCTTATTAGTATCCTTGTTAGGCAATGAAAAGGAGCAGGAAGAGTGAAAGTTATGACCTCCCGCTTAGTGTTGAGCCTAATTGACCAATGGGCCATTTTACCAATGGTTTTAGCACATTAATGTGCAACACATGAAGTAGCCCTAATTTTTTTGAATTAGGAGGTGTATGCACAGAAAAATACAATGACCTCTATGTGATGGGAAAAAGAATCTTCCAACTTCTAATTCTTGTATGAAGTTCATATTACTGTAACTTTATAAGAGACAAGCATCTGCTCCACTAAAACTGAACCAGCTTAAGTTTACAAGTAAGATGATAAATGCAGACCCTTCATTCCAAAAAACGTTTCATCTTCTTCTAGTTTGCGCTTTAAGTACATACTCATTTAGGTAAATGTCAAACTCTAGGTTATAGAAAGTCTTGTCTTCCAAAGAAAAATCACTGTTATATACTCGTTTTTCATTTCCGCTCAACTATTTCTTTCAATTACTTGTCAGAATAGATATAACAATATTCAGCAAAACTCTTCTCACCTTTGGTGAGGTTTGAACCCTTTTCGGAGAGGCTAGGACTTATCAGTAAACAGATGCTGCTGGGCAAACAACCCTTTGGTCACCTTCTTGATAGCCACTAACCGGAGCCTATTCTTGTGAGGTTGAAATCTTGTGCAGCTTAATCTTAGGCTGATAGCAAAGTCGATGTGGTGTTGGTTATTCAGATTTTAGAATCATAACTTTTTTAATTTAATGAACACCCCTAAACATGAAATTTGACTCTCCTTTGTCTCACTAAAGCGCATTGGTTTTAAGAGCATTCCACCAGCTCTTTGAAACTTATTTTAGACCCCACATTTAACTCGTTATGGTTTAATTATGTGTTAGTTGCTATATCTGCTATCCTTGTGTAATTTTCTTACACGTGCCTTTGATGTATCAGTCATCTTCAATTTCAATGGATCCTCTCTTTAAAAAAAGTCCTAATGATATCGGCATTTCATTGTTCCAATAAAGAGATGCCAACAAATTCTATATGTGCTTGTTACTTTCATATATTTGGATATGTCTGATGGTAATGTTTCCTTTATGTCTTGAATTTCAGTATTCGTGGAGACGTTGGACAAGTGTTTCAGTAACGTTTGTGAGCTTGATATAGTCTTCAATTTCAACAAGGTTTATATCTCTTTTCCTTCATTCCTACCCTGAGAATCATCATGAAGTTTGAGACTTGAGTATTAGTATCAAAATCAAAGACATTATTGAAATTGTAATGAAGTTTGATTTCTGAAAACTGCTACTAACATGTGGTTTCTAGTAATTAATACTTTAATAGGTTTATCAATCCTTATTGTGGGTCATGCCAGCCTCCGGATGGTGGATATTTACCTGTTTCGAGTAAGCGAGGCAAGGGATTTAAATCCTTTGGACTTAGGGGCCGTTTACAGAACACTTATCCGGTAAGCGCTTACCGGTAAAATTTAATACTATCACTTGCTTATCGGGTAAGATTTTAGTTAACAATAACGGCATCCTATGCAACAATTTACCCGGTAAGCGCTAACCGTGGTAAGAGTCGTCGCCCTCACTTACCGGGTAAGAGTCTCGGTCCTTTCCTTGCTATTACCGGGTAAGATTCTTGGTTTTTGCCTTACTCATTCGGTAAGGTAACATGACTTGGTAAACACTTACACAGGTAAGTGTTTGGTAAAGGATTCTTTAGTTAAATGACCTTACATCACTCTTGGCCCTTTCCTGTTCCTCCAATCAAATTTTGTCATGTGTAAAAGTATGGCCAAGTACATACCTTTAGGGGGTGCGTATATGATATATAAGTTGAATAATAGTGGGAAAGAGAAGAATACGACATTGTTGACGTTTTATTGAAGGTACATGAAGGAAATAGGGAAGGGTGACAGAATATATATTTTTTTTTTTTACTTAATAACCTTTGATTTGCCATGAATGGGGCTTATTAATTAGGAATGCATTTCTTGACCTTCCATGATTTTTATTTATTTCCATTGTGATCCTTTCTTTGTAGCGTTTTTCATTTTCTTTCTATTTTGAGTTGTTCCTGACAGGCGTTAGTTCATTTCTTTCTATTTTCGGATTTTCCTGGCTTACCCTGGTTTTCACTGACACCAACATTTTCCCTGCATCAGTAAAAATACATTTTAGCTGAACATTATTTACTGCATGTTTGATTAATCTTGCAGGTACATACCATCCTGGATGAGATTATTTTGGGAGGTCAGGTCATTGAAATGAGTTCTTCTGAAGTTGTAAAGGCAGTAGATGGCATATCTTGGTCCCCTCTCCCTCCCTCTCTCTCTCTCTCTCTCTCTCTCTCAGATATATATATATATATATATATATATATCTCACACATACACATACAAGCGTGTAGTTTTAGTTCCATGAGGCCATTTGACTGATTGAAGGTTGCAACTACATGTTTTGTGCAGGTTGGAGAAGAACCCAAATTCAATCATTCGAGTTCCAAAATCGATATCCGGTTGGCAGGGACGATAGATAGTAGACCACCACTAACCTCTGTGTAAGTTTGTGGATAAATGATCCTAACAAAATTATGACTTTGAGACAGAAATTCTTGATATGCTGACCAAATTTGCCCATCACTAATGTACCCACCCAATCTGTTTATTTGTTCACTAACAGGAATGGATGGTAATGATGATACACGAAAGGTGAATCAACAAAATATCACCAAGGAGCAGATGATCCGGCGGACATCCGTCATCCATTTTTGGTTGCATTTTCACATGAAATCTCTTAAGCCGGAACCTTTTTCTGCCTCCTCCAATTACCCATATGTTTTTGTTTCTGGGTTGTATCTTGAAGCTATTTGACACAGATATCTTAATAATTTACCAATCTTGTCTTATCTCCCCAATGTTTGTGGTGGTTTGTCCTGTCCCAATCCATTGTACCACTAAAAATGGCACAAGTTTGTTATTGTACCATCTGATGTACCAAATGCACCTTGTTAACCTGTTCAAACGGCTCCTAAAAGCAAAGAAGTGCTAATTATCTCAATTTGCTTCGGATCACAACAAAATCCATTACAATTTACAACAAAAAAATCGCTTGCTTTAAACCATAAACAACAAGCCCAAAAAAAACCCCCAAGAAATTTAAACAACAAAACCGGAAGGAAAGAAAAAGTCCGAAACAAAGGTCAATTTGCGGTTTTAAACCGGTGTTTCCTATCGACTGTATATCGCACCCACATGCAATTTATGTCTCTTCTCTATCAAGAAAAACAAATCATCTTCTCTTTCTCTTTTCTGTATCATCATCAATAACTTACCTGCCATGGATTATACATGGTGTGCTAATGGGGTGCTTTTACCTGCTTCTGCGTTATTAACAAAGAATCAATCTTTTCTGCCACTCAATACTCATCGTCCGATCTATCTTCATCTTGCACATCCAACGGTTCAGGGAACACGTCCTTCGATTGCTTTCTATTCGACGACGAATGATCTCCACCACCGTTATGACCACTCCCCTGTGAATGGGACCTCGTCGTCCCCGACTGCTTAAGACTACTTGGTCCCGCCCCTGCTGCCGCTGCTCCTGCCGCCATGTCCGTTGAGCTATTCCGCCAGCTACTGAACAACGCAGCATTCCATGAGCCCCTGGAGGAAGGCGTTCGTAGCCTCGCTGAGCTGCCGCTTTCTTCTCTTACCACCTTCAATGGGTTTTCCAAAGCTTTGAGTATGTATCTCATGAGCGGCCGCCTTGTGGGCTTTGGGTTCAGGCAAGATCGAGCCACGACAGCCATGGCCCACACTTCTTCTAATAAATCTTCATCTATGATTAGAGATGGGTCCACGATGTTTGTAACGAGTTCTTTATCGTATATGTTGATATACGGGAGCATCCCTTCCAATAAATCTTTTGTGTTTGGATCATTTGATGCACTGATACCCATCTTTCCCGTTACAAGCTCCATTAAGACCTTCCCGAAGCAGTAGACGTCATAAGCACACGTCGCAGTGGCTACACCTAAAAATCGAAGGTACCAGAGAACTTCAGCGTCACAATTTTCGTGCGTCAAATTGAAGAAAATGATGCATAGTTTTACTGTACTCCATCCGTCCCAAAATAAGTGTCATCTTTCAAAAATAAGTTTCATACTTTCCAATTCTACCCTTAATTACGAGATAGAATAAATCCATTACTCCTCTATTATTATGGGTAAAATTGTCATTTAGTTTATTAAAAAGTGTAATAATTACATATTTCTAAAATTGTGTCCCCATTTCATTGTCGAAACTTATTTCGGGTTTAATGGCGTTTCCAATTTAGTTTGATCACCACAACGGGTAGGAATGAAAACCAAATAAGGTCTATTCATCTGATGATAAAACTCAGTAGATATGTTACAAAATGTATTGGAAACCCGACTCTCAAAACGAGCAAACTCCTAGACGTTTTCAAATATGGCAACACGTTCGACATATGAAATGAAATGGCACAAAACCAAGAAACTAGCAGATCAAGAAACTTACCGGAAGCACCTTGTTCAGATGTCCTGCACAAAACCAAGAGGAACTTTTGGTTAAAACCTCAAATATGAACAATTCGTTGTGCAATTGTTTATTAATTTAAATACTAGTATATCCCATACAGAGGTAGGGTCTGGGGAAGGATGTACGCAAACAAAGGGTAAAGACGCTGTTTCCGTGAAGACTCCATAATATACTAAAATCGACTTTTAGGAAACAACTACGTACTTAAAAGCTACGGTTACGTGATGCATAAAAATAGCAACTAGTATAATTAATGTTTTAAACAAGGTTTACACGACTGAAGCGGTGCCAGTAGTCAACAACTGGTATACATGTATTTTGTGTCCATCTGTATTGGATTTACCGAGTTCGTTTGGCTTCATTTTATGTATTCAGTATCCAATTTAAAACCTAATATCCGATGAAAAGTCGAAAACCCAAATACGACCTTGTGTTAAAATTTTAATCTATTTGTTGACTTAGATTTAGACCTCCTAATAACACCTTGGAACTGTGAAAGATGGAGACTCCCTAAACCTTTCTCACATTGAAAGAGACGGTTTCTTCAAGAAGGTGACGTCCAAGATAAGCATGGTTTCAAGAGGGTCGTTTTCATAGTTCCGATATGCATCCGAGATGAAATCACGTGTTTATTAATTCTTATATGTTCTTATTCTACCGTGCCCACAATAATCCAACCGATAAGCAAGTCAAAGAAGCTGGATCGAATCACGAAATCTACAGCAAAAGTCTATTGTTCGTAACATTCCCACTTGCAAACTAGCCAAATTTATGCAATTCTAGTTCTGAGCTCTTCAGTATGTATATGTGCATGGACTCTAGAAATCGAGCTACTATTGACCGGAGGACATGCACTTGTATTAATAATAATAATTTTATACAGAAACATGAGATCGAATCAGATTTGAAATCTTGAATTTGAAAGCTGGAAATCTGATTCTATTTCAAGTTTTAACCCGTTAATATCCGATATTACCCTATTCTAAAAGGACGTTCTTTAGAGTTGCACGCTTTACTCTATTATACGTTCCTAGAAACATTCATCCATATTGGTTGCACTTCTTTTTCAGTTTCATGACACTCGTAATTCGCCAAAACCATTATTTACCAAGATCTTATTGATCAGATTTGGCAATTTGATAATAATCATATTACTATTTACTTAAAATCCGATTCAATAGACCCGATATGCAACCAAAATGGGAGATGTCCTCCAACTTACTTTAAGTTGCCACTCAAAAGCTGGAGCTAATAACAACGCATACAACGTAGGTATACTAAACCAAACCGAACTAAACAAACCTAGTATACCCCACCTGAAGATGGGGTACAGGGGTAGGATGTAGGCAGACTAGACCTCTACTTAACGTGAAAATGACAGAAGAGTGTGTGTGTGTGTGTCAGAACGTCACAAAATTGAGATTGAGTTCTGATAAGAACATGAAACAATAACTTTCAAGCTAGAAATCTTGATGTGGAATTATACCCTAAGCATGCAAGTTTTTCATTTCGTATATAAATACGCTTTTCTTGATTTTAATATGAAAAGGGGTATCTGAGTACTTACTGCGGTAATCTGAGCAACCTGGTGAACCGATTTGAATGACTGTCCCCTTCTTGAGAGCACACCTCACTTAGGCTCCCTAACCGCACTTCATATTTATCATCAAGAAGTATGCTGCTAGCTTGAACATCCCTTCAATTAAAAAAAAAAAAAAAACCAAGAATTTAAAACACACAGAAGTTGCAGAACGATACAAAAAGGAGGCCGGCTGTAAGCCCAATTTTAAATACGGCATGCAGAATCTTGATTCTAAGACTACGTCAATATACACATATAACTTCAATGATAGAAAGCTTATCAAGAATACGACTGATATATCATATTTTAGCAGAAAAATACAACATTAGATAAGATTTCGTGATATAATCCAAGGGCAAGAGCTTCATGAAAAAGATATAACGCACGTTTAGCAAGAAAAGAGGCTATCGATAACAATATCGTATACATAAATGGCATTTCTTTCTATTTGTATCACATATGTCCATATCTTGTAGCAACTAGCAAGTAGCCTTATATAAAATACATTAAATTGTGGTTTTACCATTAAAATAACGTATTTTTAGCAATTCCGAGTCAGTAATAGATGTCAAAATCATACCTGTGAACGAGGGGTGGATTACATTCATGATGCAGGTAAGAGAGCCCTTCAGCGGCTCCTAGTGCGATTTTCAATCTGGTTATCCAATCCAACGACTGTAAGCTATCGTCCTCTGAATCCATCTTCCTGTACAACGAACTCGACAAATCGCCATTCGGCATGTACTTGTAAATGAGAAACTTCCCATTCTCGTTCTCCAAACAATGTCCCAAAAGGGGCACCAATCGGGGATGAGATATTTTGCTGAATAAATCTAACTCTAGCATGTAACTATCCTTTGCTCCCGAACGCACGTCAAATCTTTTAATGACTACGGGTATCCCACCCTCAAGAACACCCCTAAAAAGATCACCAGAATGGCCATTTTTTATGAGATTTGCTTCACTGAAGTCACGGGTGGCTGCAAGAATCTGCTGATAAGTGAATGCTTCTCCCAAACTTGAAAGATCCAAAGACACTCCCATCGGCGGTGGGCCGGCAGCGGCTGGTGGTGCAGGTCCCACCCCAGTTCCTCTTTGAGTAGTTGTACGTCTCCTTCGGCAGCATACAATCACCAGTATCACCACAATCGCAAGGAGGACAATGAGCCCAACACCACCCAAGACTGCTGCTAATATGATCACTCGTCTGTTGCTTTTATGCCCACTTCTAGGAGGCGGAATAGTTCCATTTGGAAATCCAAAATTGTCAAACGGCAAATTCATCTTGGAATAAAATGTCGCACATTCTCGCACACTCCTCTGAGTCGTGGAGTTCCGGAGGCAGTTTCTATTTAAAGACGCAATCCCACGAGCGTAATCTGGAACCGTGCCTTGCAAGTAATTGTAGGAAAGATCCACGGAACTAAACCTCCTCAGAACAGATGTGAAGCCTCCATAAAACATATTATGCGAGAGATTGAACACCGCAGACGTGACATTAGCATTCAAACTAAGATTTGGTAGAAATCCCGTAAAATTATTATCAGATGCATCAAGAAAGCTCAAATTAGGAAGTGACCATAATGCATCAGGGAGATTGCCAGTGAAGTTATTGTGATCCACAACTAGAAATTGCAACTCATTTCTAGGAGAAAACAAGTCACCTGACAAATTACCCAAAAACAGATTGTTCCCGATAATTAATCTCTGCAAGTTCCTTAATCTCGCGAATTCTGATGGAAGCGTTCCAGAAAAAGTATTGGAACTCAGATCAAGAACAACCAAGCTAGTAATGTTGCCCAACTGGGTGGGTATGGGAGAAGAAAGACTGTTACCAGAAAGATTCAAGAACCGAAGATTTGGTAGGTTCCCAAAAGCTTCAGGAATGACCCCAGATAAGTAATTTGAAGACATATCAAGGGAAGTAAGATTGAGTAGAGATCCAAAAGATGCAGGGATTAACCCGGTGAGCGAATTTCTGGATAAATCAAGAAGCGAAAGGCGGAATAACTGACCCAAACTAGATGGAATAGTACCAGTAAGGGAGTTATCAGATAAATACAATTGATTGAGATTAGATAAATTCCCAAAAGTAAAAGGAATAGCACCAGAGATTTGACAAAACCTAAGATCAAGAACTTGAAGGGTTTGAAGTTGAAGCCCTAACCCATCAGGAATTGAACCAGGAAGAGTGAATCTTGAAGCATTAAATGAAACCAAATTGGTTAAATTGGCAAGAGCATCGACTGAAAATTGAGGGTTTCTTCTCCCAATTCGAGTTCTCTTAAACCCTGAAATATTGATCCCAATAACACTACCATTTTGACACAAGATTCCGACCCAATTTAAACATGGGTTGGATTTTAAAGGCCATTGCTTTGATCTTAACCCTAGCGATGATCTAAGCTGGAGCAGAGCTGCACGTTCTGCCCTAAATCTGGCCACGGCGGGTGGTGGTTGTCGTTGTTCCAATGTACTCTGAAGCAACAACGACAACAACAACAACAATAATACAACAAACCTACTCCCCATGGCTATCATCTTTCAACACCACAAACCTCTTTCTTCATGCGCATTGACATTTTACAAACAGAAATGGCAATGCGAAATTGAGTAGTGAAATTAGGGATACTCAATGCTCATACCTTCAATTGATCACAAAAACCTCTGGTAATCTCGATTCTGCAGAGAAAGAAACCAGGAAACAGCAATCCTTTTTTTTCTCTCTCTAACCTTTGTTTCAGTTCCTACGGTTGACGAAAGAGAGAGAGAGAGAGAGAGAGAGAAAGATTTGAGAATAAAAAAATGGAGGTAAAAAAAAGGAACTACATAAAGTTTCTAGAGAGAGAAAACGATGAATCTAGAGAGAGAAAGAGAGTTTGTGTTGCAGAGTCTCAAAACCCTCTGACATTCATGAAATGCGGATGAGAATCAACATCAAAAGGAGGAAGCTTGTGATCTTTGCCGCCGGTAGAGATCGTGACCGGCAAATAAGGCTGTCCGGTGATCGTGAAGAGGGTTGTCAAAGATCCGGTACGGTGGGGCACGTTGACTGCAGCTAAGCTCAAAACCTCTGCTACTTCTCTCTCTCTCTCACTCCATCAATTTTCTCTCTCTACATATACATACAGATGGCCGTGTGTATAGCATTCTGCATCCATCCAAAAATGCTTGATTTTGTGAATTAAACCTATTATTGTCCAATTTTTTTAATATATTTTATAATAATATAATATAATATTTTATAATAATAAATTGAAAATTATATGTATAAAATCTCTCCCATAAACTTACCAATAATTATTAATTGCACATTTAAAACTTGACTATCATCCTCCAACAATTAATACCACCAAATATTTTAATATTAATTACTTATAACCAAATTATTTGCCTTTTAAAACCTCATATATAAAACAAAATTAAATGCTTTTTTTTATTTTAATATTAATTACTAATAAGGAAATTATTCGCCTTTTAAGATATTTCTAAATATAAAACAAAATTAAATGCTTTTTGATCTAAAAATTGATATTAAAATATAATTAAATATTGTGGTTTATAATTAATTAAATATTTAAAAAGTCATCTTGTAATTGAAAATTTTGTTTATTTATATTATATTATAAAGGATTTAACAACAACTTTTAAAAATTATTTTTTATGGATGGAGTACTGTTTATTAATATATATTACTTAAAATTCAAGATTACAAGTAAATTATACGTAAGTATCGATTATTAAAGCTCCATGTTTGAATTTGTGTAACTAACTGTGGATAAACATAATAAAATATAGGATAAACATCTCATTTTAAATATAAAAAATCTAAAATATAATAAGAATAATAATTGAGTTCTAAATGATTTTTATAAAAATTATATTGTTAAGCCAAAAATAAATTACTTCGTTATTAGACTTAAATTAAATTATAATAAAAAATTAAATTAAATAAGTTGTAAAAAAAGGAAAAAGTTTAAAAAAACTCAATGGACTTTAGTGTTTGGAATGATTAAAACCTTGGACAATTTTTTGGAACAAATAAATCATTGGACAGTCCAAAACATGTTAAATAACTCTTTGGACTTTCTAAAACCTATTAAATACATTCTTATGATCTATATAACTGGTTAATGTGATAAAGTAATGGAAAAAATTTGAACAAAAAACTAATAGACTTTCATATTTTGAATGATTAAGTCCCTACATATTTTTTGAGAAAAAAAATGTTTACATCTATAAAATGAAACAAATATATCAAAAAGATACTTACATTTATAAAAAAATACTTACATTTAAAAAAGATTATTGATTACATTTATTTTAATTAAAAATAAAATATATTTTGTTTGTGATTTTTTAAATTAAAAAAATAAAAGAAGATTTAAAAAGGATTACATATGAAATTTATTTTTAATTAAAAATAAAATATATTTTTTGACGATTTTTCAAATTAAAAAAATAGAAAAATAATCTGATTAAATTACCGACAGACTAACGATAAAATTAAACTAAATACATAATTAATTAAAATTCGTCGATAATTCGTCGGTGAAATGATATGACCGACAAGATTCAAGCACGATCTTTCATGTTTATTAACATGTTGCTGTGTTAGAGCACATAACCGTAGTCAAATTAGCCATTAATTAGATGTAAGTAATTCATGCATATATACCAATAAACACTAGCGACAGATTTTAATTAGTTATGTATTTAGTCAATTTTATCGTATCCGTCAGTAATTTAATCAAATTATTTTCTACTTCTTTAATTTGGAAAATCACTAACGGAACTTCTTTTAATTTAATTAAAATAAATTTAATCAATAATCTTTTTAAATATTTTTTATTTTTTAATTTGAAAAATCAGTGACAGAATATTCTTTATGTTTAATTAAAATAAATTTCATTAATAATCTTTTTTAAATATAAGTATTTTTTTTTGTAAAATGCAAGTATTTCTTTGATATATCTGTTTCATTTTATTGTTTAGTTTTTATTTTTGATTTTATATGGTATCTGAAAAAATGATTGTTTTTAATATTTATGGTATCTGAAAATGTATATATTGTTAACAAGGTTTATATGATTTTTTTTTTAGGATAGAATAAACTTTTAAGTATTTTATTAATAAATATGATGAAAGAGATTTAAATACAAATCATTTAATTAATGCAGATCAGATATAAACATAATTCTTAAAAGATTCTTACTCTGTATTTATGGAATTTAAACCCGAAGGCCTCTTAACTCAATCTTACAATAACGATTAAATTTTTTGAAAATCATAATATCCAACCATTCAACAGATTAATTTTATAGAGTTGTTGTGTAAAGAACAGAATCTTACATAAACCCTGCTAAAAGTTATAACACTGGTTGTAAGAGTTATTCCAGTAAATTCTTCAAAATGGGTGTTTTGAAGATTTTTTATTCAACAAAGTTTTCAAAATTTTCTTCAAAATGGAGAAAGTAGAAAAGAAAGTATGAAATTCTTTAAATATGGAAATCTTTTTATTCTTTTTATCGGTGGGAAATATTAAAATTATATGTTTAAGGAAGAGAAAATATTATTTTATTAATTGTATTGAATATTTTAATAATATAATTAAAACTGTAATCTTTAAAACGAAAAGAATAACTGAGATAAATCTAATTTTTTTTAAAATTAAAAGAAAAAAATATCCAAGCTATATTTCTATACCATATTATAAAGTATTTGACAAAATTCATGAAAACTATTTTTTATGCATGAAGTACTGTTTATTAATGTATATTACTTAAAATTCAATATTATAAGCAAATTGTGCATAAGTACAACCTATTAAAGTTTCGTGTTTGAATTTATGTAACTAACTGCAAATAAATATAATCAAATAGATGATATAATCTTTTTTTTTAAATATAAAAAATCAAAAAAAAAATTAGAATAATCATTGAGTTCTAATAAAATACTTAATTATTATTTTTTTCGGTTTAATAATACTAGAAGGGTACTCGCGCAATGCAGCGATGTACATTTTGATTCTAATCTTTCATTTCATATTTTGGGTCTATCGATGTTATAATGCGATTTTATGTGGTTTTGAGAAAAAAAATGTTTTTATATTTGAATGAAATATAAATTTGAAGATATTATAAAAT
>NC_037529.1:64594604-64603288 GCF_001531365.2 Cynara cardunculus var. scolymus
CATTTTTTTATGAAATCTTCATATATATATATATATATATATATATATAATTCAAAAATAAAAATATTATCGCTTTATAAAAAACACATAAAACCATATTATAACATCGACTGAGACAAAAAAAAAACGAAGTCTATCTATACTATATTATAAAGAATTTGACAAAAATTCTTAAAAACCATTTTTTATGCATTAAGTACTGTTTATTGATACATAGTACTTAAAATTCAAGATTACAAGTGGATTATGCATAAGTATAACTTATTAAAGCTCTATTTTTAAATTCGTATAATTAACTGCAGACAAACATAATAAAATACAGAATACACATCCATTTTAAATATAAAAATCAAAAATATAATTTATATAATCATTAAGTTCTAACAGAATGTTTAATTATTATCTTCATAAAAAATTATATTATTATTAAATCTAAACTAAATAGTTAATTTGATATTAACATCGATTTATTTATTCTCAAATTCATATTTCATTCAAAAATAAAAAATTATCGTTTTCTTAAAACCACATAAAATCACATTATATCAATAGAAACAAAGAATAAAAACTAAACATTAAAATCATGATTTATATCGCTGTATTACGCGAATAATACAGATATATATATATATATATATATAATAAAAGAAATGGGTGATTGGTGGAGTGGAGTGGGGTGGTCCACAACCACAACTTTGATTATTCAAAGCAGATCCTTTAATCCCTTTTTAATATCCAAAAGTGGGTCTGTCTTTTTACTAATCCCACTCTCACAATTACATTTACCACTCTCTTTAATTCTTTTAAATTAAATGGATGTGCTCTCATTATAATTACTGCAAATTCATCAACCAAAAACCCTATAAACATTAAAATGTTACTCTAATTTATCACTACAATATTATAAATTTGAAGGTCATCAACATATATATATATATATATATATAAATAATAACAAAATAATTTATATTTAGGTACAATAACGAAGTAACTTATATTTGGTTTAATAATATAATTTTCTTATACAGATAATAATTAATTATTTTATTAAAACTTGATAATTATCTTAATTATATTTTAGATTTTTTATATTTAAAATGAGATATTTATCCAATATTTGATTATGTTTATCTRCAGTTAGTTAGACGAATTCAAGTATGGAGCTTTAATAAGTTGTACTTATGCATAATTTACTTGTAATCTTAAATTTTAAATAATATGCATCAATAAACAATACTTTGTGCATAAAAAATTGTTTTTAAGAGTTTTTGTCAAATATTTTATAATATAGTATAGATATATATATATATATATATATACATACATATATGGGTATATTTCAAATACAACCATGTCCATTTTACAATCAATGTAACTCAATCAATTGAGATATTTATAAAAATAATTAGAGTTCATTTATTATAATTTGAATATTTATGAAAGATGATTATAGTTTATTAATTGTGATCAATACTTTATATTAGGAAACAATGGAAACTTTTATGAAATCATATATTCATCAAATTAAATGGACAGTTGAGATTGAGTTGTATTGGTTGTACAAATGTAAATGGTTGCATAATAATTGACATATATATATATATATATATGTGTGTGTGTATGAGCGATCAAATGAAAATCGCCCTCATTTGTGTAAACCGTACAAACCACCCTCATACGTCCATTTCATTGTTTAATCTTATGAAATTTTTTCATGAAATTGTTTAATCTTATGAAATTGTTTCATATAATATTTTTTTGATGAATTTGTTTCATATATGGTTATGAAATTGTTTCATATAATATTTAATAAAATTTTAATGAAATTGTTTCATGTATTTCTTTACAATTAAAATAATGAAGACGATAATATTCATGATTAACACTCTCCACAATAAAAATGGTTAATTAACCTCTCATAATTACATGTTTGGGATAGGTTTTTTCCCTGGTTTTGTAAGGGGTTGTTTTCATCTTTTTGCCCCTCGTCTTGTATTTGGTATTCTGTACTTTTTTGTTTCTAGCTTCTTGCTGGATTAGCTTATGTTTTGTTTAATTTTAGTGGTTGGCTTGGTTGTGGGTGATGGCCTTGCCGAAGCTCTCTTCCTTGCCCTTCCTTTTGCCTTTCAAAAAAAAAAAAAAACCTCTCATAATTACAAAAAAAAATGAACTAAATGAAAAATTATGATTGGTTGAATGCGGTTTTCACGGTTTATACAAATTGGGTGGTTTTTATTTTAAATTATTACTTACTATATATACATATATATAATTTAAAAAAAAAACTTAATATTATAGTAAAAACATCTCTAACAACTATGCTAAAATGAAAAAAAAATATCTTACCATTTTTGTTTCTCCAACAATAGGAAGAAAAATAAGAGGATAGAAATTGTGAAAATCTCTAAATTTAAAGAAATCTCTAAAGTTTTATGGAAGAGAAAAAAAAATATTATAATTACATCCAACCAATTAAACTTATTAAAGTAAAATGTGTAGGAGAGAGAAATAATATTTTATTAATATAATTAACAATGTTCTAAATGGTGTGCAGTGTGGCATGACGACGAGATCAAGCATCAAGCCTTACGAGTTACAACGAGGTCATAACGTTTTCCAAGGCGTGGCTTAAAAATGGCCCAAGCCTAAAGCCCAAAGATCAACCACAATATTAGATCACAACAAAACGTAAATTTAGATCTCAAAATAACCAAAACTTACCTCCTCATGAAATTGAAGGTTCCGAGCTAAAAGCCACCACGAGACTCCTCCAATCAAGATTATCTTAAAATGATTCAAAATCGATCTTCTAGCTGAAAAATCGCCCAAGGAAGAGAGAAATTGGATTAGGGAAGAGAAATGAGAAAATCCCTAGAAAAACCACGCTTAAAAATGAGTTGAAAACCCTAGAAAAAATCACTCTTAAAAGTGAGATGGGCGTTTGGGCGACTTCCGAGGGCCTCTTAGGTCGCTTGGCCAAAGTCGCCAACGCTTGTCAAGTCACCCGGCCGGTTGCTCGACCGTTCTATACCATTCCTCGACTGTTTTCTCGATCATTCTTCCAATCGTTTTCCTAGTCATTCTCCGAAAATTACGGATGTTACAATCCTCCCAACCTTAAAAAGGATTTCGTCCTCGAAATCTAGATCCGATCTAACGATCGAATATATCGCCTTAACAAATTCCCTCAGATCCCTAACCAAACGCAATTTCACAAACGGGCGGACTCCATCCAAGAGAGCACCTCCAACATAGCCGACTTCCAATTGGAACTTAATTACTTTCTTCTCATAATCGCCACATCGAGCTCGACGAGTAACACCGATTTTAATACTGACCTTCGATACGTCACACCATTCCAAGGGATGGGAAAATTATTTATACAAACATAGGAACATCCACTTAATAGGCATCGACCCCCTCCCAACCTTTAGCGATTCTTACTACCTCAAAAATAACATTCGATCCCGAATTCTTACTTTCCATAAGCGCTGATAAATCACATATTTACTCTTAAATTATTCTAGCAATCATCTTTCGAATTGCGGTACGCTTCTCCCTTGCATTCAAAAATTACGATGAAATTTGAAGGAAAAAAAAAAGAAGAAAACTAATCCAGCTGTAATCGGCCATACTCATTTTAATTTAGGGTACCCGCTATTATGTCGACTTTACCCGGGTTATAAAGAACCCAAATAAGCTTTACGGATAGATTACCAGCTACTACCACTACGTCGATATTTTAACTCGACTACTCGAAGCTCAAAGTTCCCTCAAAATGATTTCCACTTAATGTCTACCCCCATACATTCACACTAGATCCCGACATTTCAAATCAACCTAATATTCGAACGTACAATTTTCACGAAAGCTAACGGTAGCTCTGGTTAACCCCACATTTCTCCAACGATCATTGCCATAAAATATTTATCGTCATTTTCTTGACGAAATTTCCTAATATGTATCTTGTTCTAGTTCAACACTCTGAAACTCGTACTCAACAAGGCACGCCAACCAAAAAGAATTCCCAAAATTCTTAATCAAACCATTCATGCTATGAGTCTAATGTTCCATACCAGAACAACCAGTAACTCTATAGAGAGTCGGCTATCCCAAACTTAACGACTGCACAGCTTCCCCTAATACATCAGGCTTCAAGCATTCAATGAATAAAATCCTTATAAATGAAGAAAATCTTAATCATCAATACCTAACTACCAACATCTATTCTCCTTACCAAAAGGCATTTGCTAGGTCACCCAACCGATCGCTTGGTTGTTTTAGACCATTCCTCAACTTTTTTCCTACCATTCTCCAAAAATTACAGGTGTTACACTCTCCTTCTTCAAGTTCCCTTCAACTTTCTCTATACACACATACACGAGATTCATACGTATGGAATGGGAAGCCAAACCCTAATTTTGAGATTAATTTACACAACTTGTCCTTCAAAATTTATAGATCTTTCTAAGCCTACCTTACACTTTCACATTATCACATTTTGGGAAAGAGGTTTGTGACATACAAAGTATGTTATTACTGAATTCAAACTCTTTATCGGATGAAAGGGAGTGAGCGAGTGCTAAGATGGCCGAGTTCCTAGGACTCTGCCTTTTTGGCTTTCCGATTAAGTCATTGGCTTAATGAATAAGCTAGAAACGAACAATAATCTATGATTGACTGGACAAGCCATACAAGCTTATCAACCCATTAAGCCATTATCGAACAACCTCTAAGTATCTTAGAAACCCAATTTTCTTGATATTACATACAACTTATTTTCTCAAATTATTATTTTTTTGGCTAAAGATAAGTAATTCTATATTTGTGCTTTGCTCAAGCATATGTTTTGTTTTAATTAAATAATTATATTTATTTTTACTATATTATAAAGTATTTAAAGAACAATTTATTAAACACATATATTTTTTATGTAAATATCTTAAAATTTTAGAGTGGCCTGTAAATTTAGTCATTATGGTTTGTCGAAAATAACATTTTTTGTCCGTATAGTTTTGAAATTCTAAGATGGCCATCATGGTTTGTAAAAGTGTCCGGATTTAACCCCTGCATCTAACAATCGTTAAAAAAAAATCAGTTAAACATGGGGCATTTTCATCATTTTATCGATTTTTTGTCTTTTATCTAATTAAAAACTACAAGGACCAAAATCATAAAAATCAGTTTTGATTCGCTAAAAAAAATCCATAAAATGATGAAAATGCCTCATGTTTAACTGAATTTTTTAACGGTTGTTAGATGCAGGGACTAAATCTGGACGTTTTTACAAACCATGATGATCATCTTAGAATTTCAAAACTGTAGGGATGGAAATTGTTATTTTCAACAAATCACATTAACCAAATTTTTAGTTTACTATAAACTTTAATAATACACTTTCTTAAAGTTCCATAAAACTAATTAATCTATACTATATTAATAAGCATTCGACAAAAACTCTTAAAAACCATTTTTTATGCATAAAATATTGTTTATTAATACATGTTACTTAAAACTCAAGATTACAAGTAGATTGTGCATAAATACAACTTATTAAAGCTTCATATCTGAATTCGTGTAACTAACTGCAGATAAATATAATAAAATAAAAAATTAACATCTCATTTTAAATATAAAAAATATATAATATAATTAATATAATCATTGAATTCTAACAGAATAGTTGATTTGATATTAAACCAAAAATAAATTATTTCATTACTAAACCTAAATTAAATTACAATAAAAAATAAATTAAAGAAATTACATAAAAAATTAGAACTTTTAAATAGTTGATTTGATATTAACATTGATATATTTTTTTTAAAATTTATATTTCATTCAAAAATAAAATCATTATTGTTTTCTTAAAAACACATAAAATCGTATTATAACATCGACAAAGACAAAGAATGAAATAAAACATTAAAATTGAGGTGTATCTCGCTGCATTGCGCGAGTACCCTTCTAGTAACCAATTAAGAAACTACATTTATTTACCTATCTTTTAAAAACTAAATTATCTTAAATATGCTTTTAAATATATTAATATTCAAGTTTATAACTTATTGTTGCACACTTACAAGTTCTCAAAGCTACATCTTTAAACTCCATAAAACTAGTTGATAATCAACGGATTGACATGTTTTTAGATTTGATATAATTGCCTTGCAACCATGTCTTAGTGAAAGCAGATATAGTATCTTGAACAAAACTAGCAATAAAACACATTTCAAATAAGATCAAACCTGAGAGACAGTTTCACCTTGACAAAACAAATGAAGTAAAGAATCATGTTGACTTCTAATGCAGAAATTCAATTTATAAGGCATTTGAAAGCCCATGTATCTGAGTCTGTCATCCATAGGAAGAGAATAAACCCATCTGAGGAGGAAGCCACTGGTTCCATGATAGAGACCACCAAGGACTTTTCTGACGTGCAAGATAAGTGTCTAAATATATTAATACATCAAAATACACCGTGAAATTTATAATTCAAAACCACACCAGCCCGTATTATAAGATCCACAGAGGTAAAGAATAAAACGAAACATCAAAATCGAAATGTATCATACTGCATTGCATGAGTATTCTTGCAGTTAAAATTAAGATAGATTTATCCGTTTGGGTGAGTTCTTAAAATATGATCTGTTTCAATTCAAAACACATAAATGTCTTTTATGTCGAAACGATTTGTATTTTATTTTATAGAAAATATATATATTTAAAAATATATAATAATTAATGGCAAATAATAATAATGTACAAGTTTAAAATAATTGACCCCATCAATGCAATTAAGAGAAACTCTTTAAACGCTGAGGTAGGAAGAGTTGGTTAGGGGTGTATTAATTGGTTTTTAATGGTATTTGGTGATTCTTTTGGTATCTATAAACACAACTATTTATGGGAGTTTTCGGATGTGTGATTATTGTAAAATCATAACCTATGAAATTATTATAATTTTGAAAACTGGTGTATAATGTGTTATTTTATATGTATTTTTTTTATCTATAGCTTAGATTTAATGTATTAATTTACATATATTTGTTTCACAATATAAACATGTTATAATTGTGTTACTGGTTACAAAGTTTAAGATTATTTTTGATCATCTGTGAAGTTGATGGGTTGTTTTGGGAATGAGTTTAAAATATTATCACGATCACCGCTCATATTTAAAAAAGTATGTATATGTGTATATATGTGTCATGATATTTCTTTGTTTTGGGGTAATTGAAAAGAGAAAAAGAAACAGTGTGCGTGTTGCTTCCAGGGTTAATCAAACAGACGACCAAGAAGAAGGAAACTGGTTTTGTGTTCTTATCTGTATTATTTGTTGTTGTTAACATATTTGTACCTCTGTGACTACAAGGTGAGTTTTAATTTGAAAACATCATTTACTTGCTTTTTGGTGAAGAAACCATAATGCTTTATATTTGAGTATTGATGATTACATGTTATGTATTAGCATAAATTTTGAGTTACGATATGATTTTATCATCTGATTGTAGTAAAGATGACATAATTAGGAGCTGAGTATACTGGGATAAGGGTGACATAATTAAATTCTGGAAATGATGATCTTTTGATCATGAGATTATTGTTATTGCATCTGTTGGATGTGAGGGGATTGATTTTATCACATGTGTCTAATGCGATGAGATTGGGTTTGATTTAAAGTGTTATCTTTATCGCATCAATGAGATGCGACATGTTGGGTTTATCGCGCTAGTGTGGTGCAAGAAGTTATGATTATCGCATCAATATGGTGCGACAAAGTGGTGGTTATCGCATCTGGTGGATGCGACAAGTTTGATCATCGCATTTGTTGGATGTGACAAATTGGGGGTGATCACATCATTATGATGCGACAAAAAGAGGTGCTATCATCCATATGATGTGAGGAATTATGTTATCACATCCTTGAAGTGCAACAAGGGAGTTATCGCATGTTTGTGATGCAACAAATTTAGGTTATCACATCAATGAGGTGCGATAAGATTGGTGTATTATATATTTGATGCAACAAATTGATATGTTTTATGTTTAATGCGACAAGTTTGATACCACAATGGGTTTGATGTGATAAGATGAAGTTGTATCATCTATATAATGCGACAAAGAGGATTGTTTTAATAGAAACACTGTTTATTTGTTATTGATACAATTTTAGGTTTTATCAAAGTGTTTTAGTGATTTTCATCATGTAACAACAATAAAAAAGACTTCTCATTAGACCTTGTGGTCTAACTTTCATTTTGTGTTTTAAAATGTACATTACAGGTCGGACACAGTTGAAGGATAAGGAAAAGGGAAAAATGTGAAGAGATCATGATTGTTTTATAAATGTAGATTTTTGGAAGATGTTGTATAATTTGCACTTAAGAATTTGTTATGTTTTCAAGGCTTGTACTTGGTATATATGAAGAAGAAAAAAATCTAGCTACTTTTGAGTGTAGCATTTTATATATATTAGGACCAATATGTAAATTTGTATTTCATGTTAAATGAAATATGTGGTTATTTGCAAATGTGAAATTAGGTGTTACAAAACATTTTTATATGTTTGTGAAACAAAAAAAATACAACTAAAAATTTCTGTATTATGAACCAAATATATATGAAATAAAAATATTTTGAATCAATATATATTAATCCATATATTAAATTACAGCTTAGAT
>NC_037529.1:64603758-64612268 GCF_001531365.2 Cynara cardunculus var. scolymus
TTTTTAATATTTACGGTTTATAATTTTATAGTTAATTATTTAATTTATGATACATCATTTATTTTACACCATTATCACATTAAAATACATTAGCTAAAATACGTTAAAATACATTATACTTAATTTATTTATTTTTAAAATTTATTTTTACACTTTTATCACATTAATATACCTTAATCTGAGTTTCTGGACAAGAAAAAGGGTAAGCAGTTGAAATTTCATTCCAAAACCCATTATTTTTTGTCTTTTCATGGCTTATGATTTGTGAAATTTGTAGTTTTCTTTATTAGTTTTGAGTGTTTATCTTAAAACTCAAGTTTCTTGTTTCTTTGCTCTTGGTGTAAATCGAACATATTTTGTGGAGTCGTTTAAATATGTTGGATTTTAAATATATTGGATTTTAAACTATCATACAAATTTTTTCATCGATAGTCTGTGATTGGAACTATAACTCTTATTTATTCAAATTGTATTAATATGTAAAGACCAAGTGTAACATATATCATCGTTAAATCTTATCTTATAAAACCAGTDRAACTTCAAAATCGTTAAAATTCATGGCTCCCGCCGCATTGTGCGGGTACACAACTAGTTTATTTTAAAGCACAGGTTTTGATACAATAATTTTTTTAATCTGCTTCTTTCCTTAATTTGATTATGAAAAAACCAAATCTACCGTGGAATTAATTATTTTTGTTCATATGGTTTAGAAATTATGATTTTCTTTATTTTAGTTTTGTAATTTATTCCTATTTATGTCCATGATCTAATTCTTACCTTTAATGTACAAGTTACCAAAACAGTAAAGAATTGTCAATCACATGGACTGAAACAACAATATTATTTAATTCATAAGGATGAAATAGTAATGAATTAACAACCATAGGGATCCAAACTATAATTTGTAAACTATAGGGATGAAAATTAAAATTAACAAATCACAGGGAAAATATGTAATTTACTCTAAATATAAATTTATTGAGGATTAATGATTGGTAAGTTATATTGTTTCAAATTGATTTTTAAAAAATATATATTTACTCTAAGATAGCGTTTGGTTCGTAGATTCTGGAAGAATCTGATGAAATTGGAATGTTGAATTTCATTGACCAAATTTCATTCACTCGTTTGTTTCATTCTTTTTCACGAAAAGAATCTTCAAAATCCTACAAATTCCACAAATAAAGAAATTTAACATTCCTTAACAACTACATGGTATTTTGATGGAATAAAATCTCTATCTTCATTATACCAAATATGCCCTTAACCTAATATATTATAATCTCATAAAACTCAATATGACCATCGTCGACTACCTCTCGACCACTATTGATCTGAACCACCGCCGACCACCACCATCGACTACCACCGGTCTGAACCACTGCCGACTACAACCACAGACTACCACCAATTAGAACCACCACCGACCACCGTTGACCACCACCGATCTGAACCATCACCGAGTACCACCAATCTGAACCACCGTCGACCATCACCACCGACCACCACCGATCTGAACCATCGCCTATATGAGCCACCACTGATCTAATTCACCGTCAATCTAAACCACCGCTGATAACCGCCATCTGAACCGCCACTGACCACCACCACCGACTACCACCAATCTGAACCATTGTCGACCACCGTCGACTACCACCGATCTGAACAACTGTCGACCACCACCGATTTGAACCACAGTTGACCACCACCGACTACCACCGATCTGAACCACCGTCGACCACCACCACCGATCTGAATCACCATTGGACACAGCCGACCACCACCGATTTGAACAAACACCACCGCCATCGCCTATCTGAACCACCGCTGACCACCTTCATCTGAACCACTGCGGACCACCATCAATCTGAATCATTGTGGACTACCACCATTTGAACCACCACCGATCTGAACCACCGCCGATTTTGTAACGTCGTTTGGCTTATGATTATATTTGGGTTGTGTATTTTATATTGTTTTACATATTAAATAATTATTTTATTAAAGTATTTTTAGTTTTTAAAAAAATAAAAATTTTCAAAAAGGGGTCTTTTGGTCATTTACCAATATTTTATTCAAATTCTAAAGCTACATTATGTGAATCAAACAGACAGATTCCAATTTCTTAACAGATTCCATTCCGATGTCTGCCAACCAAACAGGTGGTCAAACCTAACAACATTCATTCAAATTCCTTCAAAGTCCAATTTCTTTAACATATTCCATTCTATCCAAAAATATTCTGCGAACCAAACGTCACCTAAGTAATTTAATATGACATCAAGTGGTAATATGTGTGTATATATATATTGATAATATGTGTGTGTGTGTGTATATATATATTTGGAATATGTGAGACTAATATGTTTTCATGAGATATATGAGACCATTTTCTTACATTCAAACTTCATAGCAGTACACCGTAAAGGTAACATTCACATTGTTTTTGTTGTGAAGATTCCGATTTTTTACCTTCACCGTGTTCTGCTGTGAAGTTTCAAGTGTAAAAAAATGGTCTCACGGGTATCACGAAAACATGTTCTCACGTGAACCCGACTTGATGTGTGTGTATATATATATATATATATTATAAACGTATGTATTGTGTTGAAGTTTCCATGCAAGAAAGGATTTTGTGATGAAGTAGAGCTTTAATAAGAAGGAAACTTTAGGCATGACATGTAAGTATGAACGCATATACCAGTAGTGGAGGATTCAAATAAAAAGATTAAACTATGAAGATAAAAAGATTAAAACAAGATTTATATATAAATAAATTATTCAGCAACTGCTAAACAACTTATTACTATACGTTAAAGATAGTCCATAGAGAAGCAAGAGAAAGAGAAAGTAAATGGATAGAAGGACATTGGGCAATAATAATAAGGGAAATTTATAAAAATAACCTTTTTATACAACCTTTTGCCACAAAATAACCGGGTTTTAGAGGTTTTGCATATGTGACCACCCAGATCGCTCCCGAGGGCGATCCGTACACGTGGAGGGCAATCCACACATGTTGGGGGCGATCCCCAATAGAATTCTAAAAAAAAAATTTGAAAATTTTATCCTTAAAAGACGAGATTATTGTTCACCCTCAAAGACCGCGTTTGACCTCGCCTTAGGGGGCGATCCAAGCTGTCTCATCGCCCCTAGGGCGATCCAGCCTTTTATTATTATTATTTTTGATTTTTTATGGTATTTTTAATAAAACTGATACGTTATTTAAGTTGTGTTTTTTAACTTTTTTAGAACCAAAATTCATGGGTAAAGGTTTAAAAATAAATCATTATAATTATGGAGACGCAAAAATTATTTTTATCTGATTTGGGTTTCGTAAATCAGATATAAACTCGTACATCTCTTTTTTTTTTTTCATTTTTTCTACCTCCAATTTCACTATAAATACCAACCTCCTACTTCATAATTTTTCACACCTTCCCTTTCATTTCTCTTCTCATATATTCTATTTTCACAACTCTTAACCCATTAAACACAATCAACCATCACAAAACATGAAATCACGTCAAAATGATGATATTTGTGTGTATCTTCAAAGTGGCGGTTTATTCCAAGATATAAAGGTGTTTTAGAGTACATTCCGATAACCTCCCCCACATGTGCAATACGTTTGTCTTCGCCAATAACGTATTTCGGGGTCGTCAAACGTGTGACGAAAAAGTTAAGTTTACGTAGTCCTTTCAATTTATTTTTTAAAACGAATACGTTATATCAGTTTATGGACGACGATGATGTGGTAATCCTCCACAACGCCGTTCGTCAAACTTCACCAGAAATGTTGACACTATATGTGGTCGACAATGGAGGTTATGGAGGAAATCCATCAAGTGCAAACCCGGGCGGTCCAAACACTTTTTACCCCGGTGCTATGAGCACACTCTTCCCCGACGTTAGCGGTGCAAACCCATATGGTCCAAGCACACTCTTCCCTACCGGTTGTACTCCTGGTGTAATCAGAGCACTTTATTCACTAGTGGTGGAAGTGGTGAAAATCGAAGCACCTTCTTCCCTTACGATGGCGCGGGAAATTCATATCTTGAACAAAAAGTTACCGTTGAACCTGACAGTTATTTTGTTCAAAACTTGAACATGCCTCCGACGCAGTCTCCCAACCCGTAACCGATCCGGTCTCCCGAACTGTCAAAACCGTTGTGGGAGGTAGATATGGCAGAAGATGTTTCTGTTGCTGCCGAAATTTTGAACATACCCGAAGACGACGATAACTCCGATTCTGAAGATATCAAGCCGGTAAGGAATAGTTTTTGGGGTATTCCCGACCCACCACCTTGTCCTGACCCAGTTATCAAAAGTAGACAGGGAAACATTTCCTACCATCCTACATCTCATGTCAAAGTTCTACAAACCTTTGACTCGAAGGAAGCACTTAAATAAATTGCGGTAAAGTGTGTATATATATATATAGATGCATAACGTAAAAAAAAAAGCGATATAAATTGCGGTAACGTATATATATAGAGAGAGATGCATAACGTAAAAAAAGCGATATAAATTGCGGTAAAGTAGATATATATATATATATATATATACATACACATATAGAGAGAGAGAGAGAGAGATAGATAGATACATATACATATAGAGATAGATAGAGTATTTACCGGTGTTTCCATATTAGCGGCGGAGGGTGGTGGATGGCGGCCCTTGACGGTGGTTGTTGGCGCTGGAAGGTGGTGGATGGCGGCGGATGACGGTGGTCAGTGGCGGCGGATGGTGGCCGACGGCGGTGGATGGTGGTCGACGGCGGCGGATCATGGTGGTCGGTGGCGACGGAAGGTCGCCGATGTCGTTATACGGTGGTCTATGATGGTATGTCGAAGAATAGTGGTCGTTCTTGGTTGGGATGGTCGGTGGGGATGCTCAAAGCTCAGTTTTCGCTCGGTTTTTCCAGAGAAAACGAGCGGTGGTGGGGATGGATGGTGACTTATGGTCCTCACCGCCAATTTATATAAAACGTTAAGTAATAAAACAAAATTCATTGTCAAATCGGCGTCAAATCGACGTCATAGAGTGTCATAACATGAAAAACCGCGAAATCATATATAATATCTGATTTTTCTCCCAAAACCAGCTAATATGTTTTTCGTAACCACAATTACCATTGTCTTATTTCATGCCGAAAAACCATGAAATTTAAAATTAAATACGTAAAAAGACACAATTTATGTATTTTTTTCATTTTAATTAAAAACACCCCTTAATTGTTAAATAAAAAACACAAAATAACGAAATAAAGGTCAAATTTCGTAAATCATATATTATATCTGATTTACGAAACCGAAAACAGATAAAAATAAATTTTGCGTCTCCATAATTATAATGGTTTATTTTTAAACTTTTACCCATGAATTTTGGTTCTAAAAAAGTTAAAAAACACAACTTAAATGGCGTATCAGTTTTATTAAAAATACCACAAAAAAATAATAACAAAAGGCTGGATAGCCCCTGGGGGCAATGGGACAGCCTGGATCGCCCCCTAGGGCGAGGTCAAACGCGGTCTTCGAGAGTGAACGGTAATCTTGTCTTTTAAGAAAAAAAAATTTTAATTTTTTTTTAGAATTCTATTGGGGATCGCCCCCAACATGTGTGGATCGCCCTCCACGTGTATGGATCGCCCCCAGGGGAGACCTGGGTGCTCAAATACGCAAAACCTCTAAAACCCGATTATTTTGTGGCAAAAGGTTGTATAAAATGATTATTTTTATAAATTTCCTTAATAATAATAAAGTCAAGTGTTAAATAGTTGTGGCAATAATAATAATAATAATATAATAATAATAATGATAATAATAATAATAATATAATAATAATAATGAAGTCAAGGGTACAAGGATGGGTGAGGGTAAGAATCAGATGGGTGTCGTCGTAAAACAGTAAGCTGCACCACCAAACAGAAACTGTCTCCATCACCCTACAGTTACAGTTGCACTCCCTCACCATCAAATATACAGACAAAAGGGCTCAGATGAAAGAAATCTTGACTAAACCATGTGGCCCACCCTCTTCAGACTAACAAAACAATTCATTATAAATTATATTATAAATTATATCATCTACTTTTAATCCATATATATATATATATATTATAAAATATTTGACAAAAATTATTAAAAATCATTTTATATGTATGAAGTACTGTTTATTGATGCATATTACTTAAAATTCAAGATTACAAGTAAATTATGCGTAAATACACCTTATTAAAGCTCCATACTTGAATTCGTCTAACTAACTACAGATAAACATAATCAAATACAAGATAAACATCCATTTTAAATATAGAAAATCTAAAATATAATTAAAATAACTATTAAGTTCTAACAAAATGTTTAATTATTATCTTTATAAAAAATTCATATTGTTAAACAAAAAATAAATTACTTTGTTATTAAATCTAAATTAAATTATAATAAAAATTTGAATTAAAGAAGTTACAAAAAAAAAGAAATTATTAAATAGTTAATTTGATACTAATATGGATATATTTATTTTCAAATTTTTATGTTATCTTTAAATTTATATTTCATTCAAAAATAAAAATTTATCGTTTTCTCAAAATCACATAAAACCGTATTATATCAATAGAGATAAAGAATAAAAATTAAACATTAAAATCGAGATTTATCTCGCTGCATTACACGAGATAAAAAATAAAAACTAAACATCAAAATCGAGATATATAAGCATGTTAAACAGTTAAAAGTTGAAAATTAAGAAGTACTATTTATTATACATGAGGTACAAGTTTTGAAGCTAAACGCCAATCCACACGATAATATTTAATCAAATTCTTTTTAATTTTTAAGTTACACTTTACATCTTTATAGTTAGTTATTTAGTTTACTTTATTTGCCTTTCTTTTTCATTTTTTATTTTACATTATTATTATATTATCATACGTATTTGTATATTGACTACAATATATTAAAAAAAATATGTTTCACTTTTTACAAATTATACTATTATAATTGTCTCATCAATGCCTTCAGAATGAGCCAAATATTGAATATTTTTCGATTTAATCTCATATTATTAAATAACATAAATATGTAATGAATCTTGGGCGCTTTTAATTGAAAATTTTAACAAAAAATTATCAGCTTAGAAATCCAAAGTTCTCTCTCATGGTGGTCGGCTTGTCTTGGACAAATTCGTCTTAGGAAGTTTGGGCCTGCACTATCTCTCGCTTCTTAAGGCCCCTACCTCGATCATCAACAAATTGGAATCTATTCGCTCGAGGTTCTTTTGGGGCGATAAAGGAGGAGTGAGAAAGATTTCATGGATCAGTTGGAGTACCACGTTGGCGGATAAAGATGCTGGCGGTTTGGGGATCGGTAGTCTAAGAGCCCTCAATCTGGCGTTTCTCGCTAGGTGGTGGTGGCGATTCAAATTGGAGCATAATCACATATGGAGACGGGTTATCATTGCTCTCCATGGTGAAGATGGCGGCATGAACAACTTGGTCAGAAACGACAGATTTCCGGGGCTCTGGAGGAACATTTTAAAAATCCACAAAGAATACAATAGCCTCAATCTTCCTTTCGCGGACTGGTTTCAAAGATATCAAAGCTCTAACGGGATCGATATCTCATGGCGATGGGCTCTGACTTCTCAAGGTAACTTCTCGGTCTCCTCGATGAGAGCTGCGTATGATGATATTTCGCTTCACCAGGTTAGTTTCAGAAATTCTTGGTGGGTCAATTGGGTTTCCTCTAAAATTAATTTTCTAGCTTGGCGTCTTCTTCACAAAAGGCTTCTGACTAAAATTAATCTTGCTAAAAGAGGAGTGGTTTGTCTCTCCTCCCTGTGCCCTCTGTGTGAATGCGCGGAAGAAGACGAGGAACATCTTTTCATAGGATGCTCGATATCTCGGCAATTGCTAAAGGATTTGTGCAAATGGTGGAAAGTGGACATAGGACAGGTGAATTTGATTGATAGTCTTCTTGACCGTTGCTCGGAGGTGGCTAGGAATTTTTCGTGTAAGAAGGCGTTTATTAGAGTGGTGTATGGATTCTTCTGGATTATTTGAAACCTGCACAACCGCAAAACTTTCTCAGTCCCTTCTCAGATGATGGCTACTTTTCTTGCAGGCCAGCTTCAGGCGGATTCTTTTTTCTGGTTTAAAAACTGGGTGCCGAAAGATGTTATGCGAATAGTTGGATAGAGTGGTGTAATTCTTTCATGTCTTGTTTTTAACCTGTACTCTCTTTTGCTAGCGCCTTGCTAGTTTTTATGCTATTTCGTCTTTGTTGCTGGTAAAAAAAAAATTTACAAATTTTAAGTTGTAGAACCCATAACTTTAAATCTCCACATCTCAAGATATTATTAAAGATCAAATATTTTTTTTGTTTCTAAATTACAAGTTATACTCTTATAATTAGTTATATGATTTGTTTCATACCACGTAATTTTTCATTTTTTATTTTACATTTTTATCATATTAGAATATATAATTGTATATGAACTAAAAT
>NC_037529.1:64612448-64618824 GCF_001531365.2 Cynara cardunculus var. scolymus
TATATAATATTATATTATAAAACATGCTAAACGGTTATTATTGAATTTTTAAAAGGTATAAATTTTGATCCATTATATACAATTTTTGAACTTCTATAACCTCCACGTTCAACATGATAATTAAAAATTAAATAAATTACTTAAACTCACAAAGTAATTTCAATATCAATACATCATGTCCTTTTACATAGTTCTATTTTGATAAGTTCGTCTTATAGTTTTTCTTGTTTGAAAAATATATAATACTATGATGTTTTTAATGTTTACAAATACCGTTGATCTTTCAAAGATGTGATGAAAACTGAAGTTATCAAAGTCTTCAAATTCTTTGAGATTTAAAGATAAACTATTTTTTCAAAAAAAAAAACCTATTTGATGGATGATTTCTATAGACTTAAACATTCGTATTTCTCATTGAATTATCAAAATATCATTTTATTTGCAAACAACGTCATAATTTAAAAAGTAGAACATTTTATAAATAAATAATTAATTTTTTATTTACAAGAAAACTTTATATTTAGCTGCACTGGAACCACACATCTAAAGAAAGATAAAGAACATTTTTCACGGATTCTTAAAAATAAAGAAAATTAAGATTTTGAGCAAATATTTAACTCCAGAGGATGTGAAATTCTTTAAATTTGGAGAACTTCAGTAAATGATCATCATGAGAGATAAATAAAATTTATTTATATTTCTATGAGTAAGAAACCTCGATGTTAAATTTTTATGAGGGAAACATAATATTTTATTACATGTATAAAATATTTTAATAAAATAACAATTGTTGTAATATCTAAAATAAAGCATCTATTGGAGATGAGTGATATTTATCTGTGTGGAGATTTTGACTTTTGATTCTTTATTTTTAAGAATTTGTTAGAGATGCTCTAAGAAATCTTAAAATTAAATGTTCAAAAGATAGAAATAATATTTGAGATGGTCAAAGGTTGACGGTTTTCGAGGCTCACTTTCCCGCCCCCTGCCCCGACATAGCGCTTTGCTTCTAATAGAAAAGACCCTACATAGCTCTATATTCTTTCAGATGCTAGGAAGTTTTTATTAAATTTAGGATATTTTAATAATATAATTAATATTGTAATTTTAAAAAATAAAAAATATGTTGGAGTTGAATTAAAAATAAAAAGCGTTAGAGTTAAATGTAATTTGTTTTTAAAAATTTTGAAATTTTGTTTAAGAAAATTATAATACGTTAAAGATGCTCGATGTTAATTTTAATAAGTTATTGGATCATTTTGCTATTTTAGATTTAACATGAACTTTTTCTATATCTATACTATATTATAGAACATTTGACAAAATTCTTAAAAACTATTTTTATGCATGAAGTACTGTTTATTGATGCATGTTACTTAAAATTAAAGATTATAAGTAATTTTGTGTAAGTACAACTTATTAAATCTTTATTTTTAAATTCGTATAACTAACTGCTGATAAAGATAATCAAATCTTCGTAAATATATTTTAATAGTTCTATATTATTAAACGTACTTGCATCACCTTTTCGATTCCCATTCAAATTCTGAATTTTATTAAAAAAAAACAAACATTGATTTTATGTGGTGTAATTTCTGTAATTTACTTGTTATTATTAAGATATAAATTTCGAGATTTATTGAATCATTTAGTTGTTAAATGTGAAATATTAAATTTTCCCTATGAGTTGTTAATCCCATTTGGTTCCGTTGTCTAAAAGAATTTTATATTTAATAGTTTGGGTTTTTGGAAGTCCGTGCGACTTCTCATGTGAACAAAACCTAATGAAAAGTCGTTGAAGTCTTTGGGTCGTAAAACGGTTGGGAACCGGTCGGAACATAGTATAGCAAAAATAGAAACTCTGCCACTCGGGCGACCTAGCCCGTGACTTAGGTCGTAGCCAGGGTCATGGAAACCCTCCTGAGTGATTTTTAAGCCCGATTTGCTAGGGTTTATTCTCATTTCTTCCACCATCTTTCTTCTCCTCTATTTTGACGATTTTGGCATTTTGGAGACCGTTTTTGATCAAATGGAGAGGAGAACCTTGGAGATTGAAGGTTTATGGTGGATACTCTCAAGATTGTAGAAGAGGTAAGTTTTTGGATGTTTGGCGTAATATTTGGTTGGGGTTTTGTGGAGTTGAAGCTTGTACCCATATTTGTTGCATTTCTAGGCTTGGTTGTGATTTAGATCTCTTTAGATGTTTGCTTGTAGATCTCAAGTATTATTCTTGGAAGCTAAAGATTTAAGTTTAAAATCTAGGTTTAACATTTCTTAGCAAGGTGAGTTCAAGTTGTTTTGTGAAAACTATATATACGCCAAAATGTCCATTTTGATGTACTGAAGTGTTTTTCTTGATATTTATTAAATGTGCTGATTATTTTATGGAGTTTGCATCTTTGGTACATTTGATTTTATAAACCTTGAAAAATGCCTTTGTTCAGAGTTTTTGAACATTTTGAGAAATAATTTATAGAAGTATGTCATTTTATTGATTTATTGTATAAATGGAGATTATTTGATGGTAATACACTTTTATCGTATTTGATTTTGTAAATTGTTTAGAAAATGAATATTATTGCGTTATGAGATATTTTAGAAGTATAAACAGTATGATTTTCATTTGAGAATGGTTTATCCCAACATCGGTGGGATTTTGACCTAATCATATTTTTTTAGCATGAGTTTTATTTATGTTGACTTTTATTGAGAAATCAAATAAGTTTAGAAGTTTATTGGCTGACTTTTGAGCTTAACTGAGTTTTTGGGTAGCTTTAGATATGGTTTGCATTTACTGCATACTTACTTAAGAATTACATGTTTTGAGTACATTTGTCATATAATTGGAGTCATGTAAGTCTAGACTGTAATGCATTGGATTTATAGGCATAAGAGTCAATCATTTTTGGTAAGAGATGAGTTTTGATGTTCCCACTTATGGCCAGTGTTTGATTACTGATCAGGTATTGTGGTTGTTGCGGATGTGAACTCAAATTAATCGGACTCCGGGACCCTTGTTTTGAGGCTTTAGCCTAGTTGATTAGGCACTAAAGACGTGCCTTGAGGTGCTACCTGAAGGGGTAGCCACTAAGGTCACAAGTCTTGAAGTGAAACTCTAAAAAGTATGCACTAAGAGCGGTGTGCTATCTGGAGTGGTGGGCACTAAGAACCATGAGTCTTCAGGTGCTACTTGGTAAAGTAGGCACTAAGGACATGAGCTTTAAGGTGAAATTCGAATAAGTAGGCACTAAGTTCAATTGAATCTCTTCTATCCATATTTACGGTATTTGATTATTAAAACCTTATCCATGCATTATATGAGTATTGGGTTCCGTTTCATGTTTTAATTGGTGCTTTGGTCATCACAAAAATGGCGGGTTTAGGGAAAGACATTGCTTTTATATTAAATATATTTCATTTGGAACATTATAATTTAAATAACATTCTTTTAGTGTTACCATTTTATGTTAATGATGAAAATTGTTTCACTAGACACTAAGCCTAACAGGCTAACACCTTTTTGTATCATGTCCTTGTTGAGGAATGATACTAGCGACACTGTGATGAGTTGAATGCTAGTTAAAGACACAAAAATGATGCGGAGATGGGCGAATTTGAAATCGACTTAAGTGATGCACAAAGATTTGAGAGGGTCTTTGATAATCACATAGAGATGCGGTTTTTGTATGATTTACTAAGCTTCAAATTTTAGTTGAGTTTTATATCACAAAGAGATTTGGGTATAAATCTTTATACTAATCGAACTTGATTTTTATATATCAAACTTAGTTAAATCGGTAAGATTAGGAATCAACAATGGTGGACACTTTGTGGACACAACCTATAAATGTTCACTTTCGAGAAATCGGGATCTTTGTAGACAATTATGTGATACACAAAGTATCTGACCATTTTGTTACTATGTTTGTCTTAATGAAAGCTTTACACCCATATACATCTTTTAATTATAAGTTTATTCCGTCTTTCAAGCATTTCAATCAACAAAAAACTTGACTATTATTCACAACTTAAACGTGCTCAAGAAGTTCATGAAACTTTCTGATTCTCAGTAGTCTATTCCTTGTGGAAAAGATATTGGTATTATACCACTTTATTATTTGTAGGGATTATAGTGTTGACGTGCATTTACACCACCACTGTGCGGACTTTATGCTCACTATGTGCACACATACGATTCATAGCTATCAGATACACACTAGGATGAGATGCACTAAGATCCACCAGAACAATCCTCGTATCAAGCAAGATTTATGAGTGGTTTTGAGATTAAAGGTGATCAAAGGGTTCAGATCTCTTCTTAAACTTCTCAACTTAACTCCTATTCTCACACGATCATTCTCCTTCCATAAACTCGCGTCATGATTATAGGGCGGTTGTAGTTAAATTTGAGTTATCAGGTTTATAGATATAAAGATTGATGAAAGGTTTATTCACTTTCCATTATTTTGGGTTCTCTCTTGAAATACACTCACACCTGCACACACACACATATATATATATATATACATATATATATATATATGTATATATATGTGTATGTGTGTGTGCGCGCACGCGTTGATTCGAATAAAAAATTTAAATATCATGATAAGGTAAGAAGGAAATGTTAAGGGAAAATTTATATGTGACCCATTTAAAAAATTCTGAAAAAGATAATTTCAAGATGCATTATGCATATATGTAAACCAACGTTATAGATTATCATATGGTTTATATATACATCTTTAAATTGATTTTTTCAATGATTCACATATGAACCTTTCTTAACCTTCACTTTTTACTTCTCATGATATATATATTTATCCTTCTCATAAAAACCTCCACATATATATATATATATATATAGATATATATATATATAGAGAGAGAGAGAGAGTCGGGTTCATACAAGAAATAATAACTAAATAAGAGGACACGAAAAAGACCGAATCACACGTGATTTTACACTAATAAACATCTGAATTTGTTTAAATTATTTATTTTACGCATTAAAAATTATATTGTCGAATTTACAAAAAAAATTATACAATTTCACATATTTATTCATCATCATTACGAAATTTACATTTAAATTATAAAATTAGCATTCATTAAAATGAAAAATATGTCATTAACGCATTTAACCCATTCATTGAGAGACGTGAGGATTAATTTGGTAAGGATTGATTGAGAGAAATAATCGATTAAGGTTAATCGATTGAGAAACGTAATTGTTAAGGGTTTGAAGAAAAATAAGAGGCAAATAAGATGTTGGTTTACCTCTTACCAGATAAGATGACAATAAAACATAAGTGCCTCTGAAAAATTGGAAAAAAAAAACAGTCTGAATGGTCTTACCTCTTAACAAATCAAACATAAAAGCTAATAAGAGCTTTTTTATATATAAAAAAAAACAAATAAGACCTAACTGTATAGAGAGATATGAACATTAAGTTCAAAGACCTTTCAATTAGTCTATAGAGTTAATATAATTAACACTTTTTTTGAGTTAACAAACGATCCTAACGCTCTTTTCCTCGACACTTTGTCCAAAAACTTGAAAAGTAAACCACAAAGATGGTGTTCGATTGGTTTGAACTTGACTCCAAAGATCAAAAATACCAGGATATTTAGGTTAATAAAAAAACTTGAAAAGTACAATAAGTATAGTGTGTGATTAAGTAAGTAATTATGGTGGTAATGGCAATGATTTGTAAGTGGTGTCACATGCACCATTATTTATATCCATTCAATAATCAACTTTAGTTACATCTACAGCTTTGGGAATATTAGGTTTATTTTTTTGTTTTTTATTTTAATTTAGGAATATTAGGTTTTATTTATATTTAATTAATATATTAATATATATTTTAGGGTTAAATGCATGAAATAGCAACCTACTTTCATGAATTTTCTTATTATAGCGTTCTATTTTTTTCTTTATTATAACAATGTACTTTCAAATTATTTTTTATTAAGGTGTCGTACTTTAAAAAATCTACTCATTATAGCAATGAGTAACATGTTACCTTTTAAACCGGTTAACCTCTTGACTTTTTTTGCTTGTGTGACTTTAATGAGGTGATGTGGATGACACATCATTTTGATGACTTAATTAAAATAAATATAAAAACATATTTTAAATTATTATTAGTGATTTTCATTTCTCATTGCTATGATTAAATTTTTTTTTTTTTTTTACTTTTTCTGATTAACTTGCATGCAAATTAAATATTCTAAAATAAAATATTTCTTAAATAAATATGCTACATTATTTTCGAGATATATTTTGTTTGTTAAAAAGGTAACACTTCTTTTTTATGTTGTTCAAAAAAATACATATCTTTTAAAGTTTTCTCTAAAATGTTAACGAAAT
>NC_037529.1:64619014-64626355 GCF_001531365.2 Cynara cardunculus var. scolymus
TAATGAGATAAGTTGTTTTATACTAGTTTTATTAATATTGGTATATTAATGAATAATTTAGAAAATTTTATAATTCATGTAAAATATCTAAATGTTAAAACTAAAAGTACATTTTTTAATAAGAACTAGTAGATGTTATAATAAAATAATTTTAAAAGTACAATGTTGTAAAAAGAAAGTAACATCACTATAATACATGTGGACAACCTACGTGGATAATGAGGTGGCATGAAAACCTGGTATAATGGGTAAATTTAAATCAAAAGGTTACTCAATGCTATAATGGGTAAATTTTTCAAAGTATAATACTCTAATAAAAAATAGCTTGAAAGTACATTGTTGTAATAAAAAAAAATTAAAAGTACAATATCATAATAAAGAAATTTATGAAAATGAAATGTTATACCATACCATTTCTATTTATGTAACATTTTGAATTAAATAACTAATTAAATCCAACGTATAAAATTAACAATATGTAGAATTGATTGATTGATATATATATATATATATATATATATATATTATAATGGAAAGATTCCATGACTAGTTCACTTAGGTGTGCATAACATGCAATGTGATCCACTTCCACTAAGATATGATCATGCAATTGAATATACTTAGGACTAATCAATTATGTCACTAATGTGTTACTTTGTAAAAGAGGGTTTCTTAGAAAGCAAGAAACAAGAGAGATCTAACCGAACGTAATATTCGATAGTTGAAAACTGTCGTTTAACTGAAACCACCATCAATTGCTTCAATTTGAAAACGACTGATAGTTTATTGGAAAATTCAGGAAAATCTATACCATTTACGTAACTACTTGTAACCTAATCGCCAACTCACTGAGTTTAGTAAACTCCTCATTTATTGGATATTAATGTCAAGAAGCCAAAAAAAACAAGTCAAAAAGCTGAAAAACACATAAAAAGCGATCCAATACCTTAGATTATAATGGACCCAAACCAATAAATGATTATTCAGGGGCCGTTTACCAAATACTTACCCGGTAAGTGTTTACCAATAAAATTTAACACTATTATTTACTTATTGGGTAAGATTTTAGTCCACCAAAACGATATTGCATGTAACAATTTACCCGGTAAGATTTTTGTTTGTTAATAATTAAAACTACGATATTTTGAAGTGTAATAAAATAAAGGAAACTATTATCCATACATGTACACTAATAACAGAAATACAAGAAGTTTATGCATTTAAACATTTATCTTTAATTATAATAAATAATATAACAAATGAACATATGTAATTTTTAATAAATAAAAAATATTATAGCTTGTATAAAAAATAAAAGAAAAGCATGTGATCAATTTTTCCAAAAATATTAATTGCAAACTTTGTTTTATGTTATATGTGTGTGCATATATATATATATATATATATATTTATTTATATATATATATATATATATATATAGGGTTGGGTTCACGTGAGACCAAGAGTTTTTCGTGAAACCTGTAAGACCAATTTATATTCATTAATCAACTTTATAAGCTAATCATCTAATGGTCTAAAGTTGCACGGTAGCAATTTTTGTGATTATTGAGAAGTCTCGTGACGTTTATGAATATTCAGATTGTTAGATTGTAGATTTAATTCAAGAGTTGAAAATTGGTCTTACGGGTCTCACGAAAAACCTTGGTCTCACATGATCCAAAGTATATATATATATATATATATATATATATATATATAACCATAAAGGTGGTGTCTGATTGGTTTGAATTTGGTTCCAAATGTCAAAAGGAGGTCACAGGTTCAAATACAAGGAGGAATAAAAATCTTCTTGTGGCCATGGAGGTTCAAATGCGGAGACTCCAAGCTATCTGCAAAGCAGGTGGTCGTCCTGTGATTAGTCGGTTCGCAAAGCAGGTTGGATATCTAGGTTAATAAAAAAAACTATATATATATATATATATATATAATCTTTTGAACATTATAAGATACGTATTAATATATATATATATATATATAATCTTTTGAACATTATAAGATACGTATTAATATACGTAAAGCAACTATTTATTTGATTCTTAAAATATTTATAAGTTGATGAAAATTAAGGAAATGGAGATGTCTGACATATTAGCATATGTTGACAATGTCCATAAGTAGGTATTCCTGCTGTTCCTTCCTTTCATATTTTTCAAGTTGTTAGGTCTATGCAAATTTATTATTTTCAATAATTAAAATACATAAATACAAACTAATTGATTAATCATAATTTATATTGAAAAATAACCATGGGTAGGTAGGTATTTCAATTGGTTAGATAATCATATATTGGTAATTAGCTTGCTTCTACTGTTAAGTCAAAATGCATTCAAACTGATCCGATCACTCACAGTTAAATACAATTGTTTAATAAAACAAATATTTGTTATTTGTTATTATTTTTTTACATCTAAGATGATTTTTAAAATAAAAAATTAATATTTAATATAAATAATAAAATTAAAAAATGATGAATAATTATTGAAATCATAAAGTGTGATAATAATTTGATGCATGTTACTTGCATTAAATTTAGTTTGAAAGCACAACCACAACTTCTTGCTCTTCCCTTCCCATCATCCTCTTTGGCTTTACATTTGATAAGGGAATGACACAATGGTCACTTTCAAACTTAGTACAAACCAAATAATGTTTTTCCCCAAAACCAACCTACCTAGAATCACAATATATATACACACACACACACAAAATTAATATCATGTGAGACCAAGTGTTTTTTATGAGACCCGTAAGATCAATTCTCAACCCTTGGATTAGATCTACAATCTCAACATTCATAATCACAAAATTGTCACCGTACAACTTTACACAATCAGATCATTATCTTATAAAGTGGATCAATGAACATAAATTGGTCTCACGGGTCTCACGAAAAACCCTTGGTCTCACGTGAACAACAGAAAAATAAAAGACAATGCCGCTATAGTAAAACAATGGTTGTGAAACAACACAATTAGTAATACAATAAACGAGGAAAACAAAATAAAACAAAAGTTGACGTGGAACACTTTTTCACTTGTTTACTTTCTCGTATATTGTGTTTCACTCGTTTACAGTTAAATTAGTAATACACTTATCACTTTTTTACACTTTTTCACTCGTTTACTTTCTCACATGTTGTGTTTCACAATTTGAAAATAAAATAAAACAAAACTTGATGTAAAAATAAATGTGAAACACTAAAATGTTGTTTCATATTGTGAAACAACACAATGTCGTTAATGTGAAACAGTGCAATGTTGTTTCATCATGTGAAAAGAAACAAAAAATGATGTGACATGTGATGTGAAATACCAAAATGTTGTTTCACATTGCGAAATAACAAGCGAGTTAAATCACTTCTATTATTTCACTGTAAAAAGTGCAACTATTAAGAAAAATGTATAAAAAAAATAGTAATGATACTCATGTCAAATTAAAGGAAAATAAAACATTCGGTTTTTATATAAATTTTCTATCAAAAAGTTTATTGTAATTAACATATTTTTGATTTAAAATTTTATAGTAATGAATATATTTTTGGTTGTCGTCATTGTTGACGATAGCTTGGATGTCAAATGTCTAGAATGTCTTTTTAACTTGTCATTTATCTAATAATTAGTTTCAAATTTTCAAAAATTTCACAAAAATGTTATTGCTTTTCATAACCATAGATTAAATTCAATTAATGATTAAGTTTGGTCCTCGCGATCCTCAATCGTTTTTCAGTTCTCACATGATTTAACCTCTCTCTCTCTCTCTCTCTCTCTCTCTCTCTATATATATATATATATATATATATATATACACACTATATTATAAAGCATTTGACAAAAATTCTTACAAACCATTTTTTATGCGTAAAGTACTGTTTATTAATGCACATTACTTAAAACTCAAGATTGCAAGTAGATTATGCGTAAGTACAACTTATTAAAGCTCCATATCTGAATTTGTGTAACTAACTGCAGATAAACATAATCAAATACAAGATAAACATATCATTTTAAATATAAAAATCTAAAATATAATTAGAATAATCTTTGAGTTGTAACAAAATACTTAATTATTATCTTTATAAAATGTTATATTATTAAACCAAAAATAAAAAAATAATAAAGAAATACACAAAAAAAGGAGAAATTTTAAATAGATAGTTTGATACTAATATCAATATTTTTTTATGATATCTTTATATTTATATTTTATTCAAAAATAAAAACATTATCTTTTTCTCAAAACCACATAAAACCGTATTATAACATCGACTAAGACAAAAAAAAAACGGAACACTAAAATCGAGATGTATCTCATTGCATTGTGTGAGTACCCTTCAAGTATGTATGTATATATATATATATATAATTTTCAAATGTTTTGACTTTGGAACATGTATAATTGAGAAAAGTGTTGGATTTTGATTTGGTCAAAACCATGTTGAACAAGCAATCTTTATCTTAAAATATATGGTATTAATTACATATTTGAATAAAAATATCTATTAATTATTTATATTTTAATAACTGCATACATATTATTTTATCTGATTTTAATTTTCATAGTTAATTTGATCTTATCTAGACAAAATATGGGCTGGGCCTCAGCCCATATACAACCTATGTCTGGTTTCAATAGGCCCAATTAGCCCAACTATTGTTTTGTTTGATAATACTTCATGTTTTTATGTTTACATTTCCTTGTAACACAAAAATAGTTGTGTTTATGTTTTAGGTTATATTTTATTGGTAAAGATTTAATCACTAAAGGTCGTTTACCAAATGTTTATCGGATAAGTGTTTATTATATGTCACTTACTTTTCGAATGAGCATCGTAAGGAACTAGAATCTTATCATGTAAGAGGCATAGCAAAAACCAAGAATCTTGTCCGGTAAGTGACAGAAAAAACTTTTACCCGATAAGAGCTTACTGAATAGAAAACGGTTACCAATAATCCGTTTTGATGATCAAGAATGTTACCCAATAAGGTAAGTGATGCTGAGTTTGCTAATTTTGCTGCCAAGCGCTTACCGGGAAAAATGTTTGGTAAACAACCCCTAGGATGAGTTTGGAGCGGCTTTACGGTCTTTAATATTGAAATAAGTAATCAGGGGGAATAAGTCTAAATCGTGAAACGATCATAGTGTAGAGTGGTAATTTTGTATCAAACTAAACCAACCAACATATGTACCAATTAAATTGGTACAATTATAGTCGGTTGGTAGTAGCATACCAAGTATGCAAACTTGGTTGGTAAACAATACTGAAAGTCGCCTACTACAGTGGTATCATGACACTGACTTAGTTGATTATTTATTACTTTTGTTACCGTTGAGTTTGATTAGATTATAAAAAACATCGTTCATTCTTTGTTCTGGAAGGTTCCAATCGATGGAGTCACCCATTTACTTGTATTGTAGGTATCCATCCTAACAATGAACGATCACATATGTAACTCGAATACTGTTTGAAATGATAAAAATAACTATTATACAATTTAATTCAGTTTAAATAAACTAATATTGTTTATTCATTAAAATAATCAAATCATGTTTACTATATAAAAAAGGGAAAATTGCACTAAAATGAAACCAACTTTCATCTAATTCTTATTTTGGGAAACCAACTTTCAAAATCGTCATTTTGGGGAACCAACTTACACCTGAATCCTATTTTGGGGAACCAACTTTCAAAATCGTCATTTTGGAGAACCAACTTGCACCTGATTCATACTTTGGGGAACCAACTTGCAAAATAATTATAGAAAAATAACTAAAATTCGTTTTTTTCCAAAAATTAATGCAATAAAATCTATTTTTCATTTCAAATCTCGTTTTTTTTTAAATTCAGATATCAAATTGAACATTTTTAAAAAAAATCCAAATTACCACAATAAAAATTGTTTTTTACTAATGCAAAAAAAATCAATTTAATAGAAAAAAATTAAGGGTTGATACGGATTGATCTGTTGAACAGGTAACAAGTAATTTAAGGGTCTGGTTGATCTGTTGAACATGTAACAGGTAATTTAAAGGTCTCTATTAAACTTTTGGTTTGATTTGCCAAGTTTGATTTAAACTTTAATATTGATATGGATTGGTTAGATATAAAAATCTCGAATGTGATATTTAATATTTATTTTTTATTGCATCAATTAATTTTTTTCTATTAAACATTAGGGAAACACATATTTAATTGGCTTATATAGACTTCTATTAAAGCGTTCTTATAAGTTGAGATTTTTGGTCATTTGGGCTCGTTCATTGAGCTTTTGGGAATTTGCTCAACTTTGATTGTTGAACAATTATTTTTAAACATTAAAGTGCATATGTTGCATAATTACTTTCGGTTTTGCCCAACTTTCGATTGCTCATTGTTACTTGGACATTTATGCATACGTTTGTGTTATTACTTGGAAATACACGTCACTGCAACTTATTTCGTTTTACATGTTTAAATCATAAAAATAGAGATTTAATTGATTTGAATCCATGTGCATGAGGATTAATTGTTTTGATTAACAGAGAAATTTTGATGTTCCTTTCCTTTCTTGAAATCACGGGTTTGAATCAAGTGGGGAGTTTTGATGTTCTCATCTTGAAACATTTGATTACGTCAATGACGGAGTTTTGATGTTCTCTTCTTGAAGTCATTGGGTTCGGTCAAGTGAGGAGTTATGAGGTTCTCACTTGGACCCTTGGTTTGAATCGAGTGAAGAGTTTTGATTTTTTTTTTTCATCTTGAAACCTTGGAGAGTAAGCACTAAGATCGTTTGATGGCCTCGAGGTGAACTTGACAACGTTGTTACGTGGCTTACCTTATGTTCCACCACATCTAACAGAAACATGTATCCCCTGTTATTTTGGAAATGGTGTATTTTGGAAAGTTGTCGTTTTAAATTGTGAACATTATTTCAAGTGGGAAAATTGTCATTTTAGAACATTCGTTCAGTTTTACCGTTTCTGTATTGGCAATCAAATTCAATCTTGATCTTATGAAGGGCTAGAATCATTTTCTTTACTTCTTAAATATTTATCATTTCTCAAAATAACTTTTGACTATGTACATACACACACGCACACACACATATATAAATACTAGAAGCGTACTCGCGCAATGCAGCGAGATAGATCGTGATTTTAATATTTCATTTTATTTTTTACCTCAGCTGATGTTATAATATGGTTTTATGTGATTTTGAGAAAGCGATGATGTTTTTATTTTTAAATAAAATATATGTTTGAAGATATCATAAAAATTTGACAAAAATATATCGATATTAGTATCAAATTAACTATTTGAAATTCCTTATTTTTTGTGTAATT
>NC_037529.1:64633571-64639891 GCF_001531365.2 Cynara cardunculus var. scolymus
AGTTTTAAAATACCAAAAATATCCTTGCATTAAGATTTTAATTTAAAATTACCAAATTTATAAATTTCCTAATTTATCTATTGATTTGTGGTTAATATTGGTCTCACAGTTACCACAAACAACTCAGTTCTCCCTTGAATAGACCCCTATATATATATATATATATATATATATATGAGAACCAAAAAAGGTTGAGGACCTTGAAAACTAATCTAATCCATAGATTAACATAAATCAAGGGTCATTACATAAAAATAAAGGTATTTTTGTGAAATTGTACTGAGATTGAAGTATATTCTAGATATTATTTCATTAATCACAAATTAAAACCAAATGGGCTGAAACCAAATCATAGTTCATATCAAACAATTTCTCTTCACCTCCATTACGTCACATCTCCACCTCCATTACTGAGTTCGACTTTTAGTGAAATTGCATGATCTATGATGGCAAGTGATCGAAGAAACAACGGTAAAGACTAAATCAGAATCATAGGTAGCATTTTTCATATTTTAGTTCATTGAAATCAAAAATGCAATTTAGGGGGTTTTATAGGATTTTTAATTGTATTTTCTTGATCTATAGTTGAACTCCAAAAATACAATTTGATTACCGGAAAGTTCGTTGATTTTAGACCCATCGATTTCATCTGCATCATTCAACTTCTAGACTCATCTATTTCATGCTTACAAAGTGCTTAATGAAATGTCTCTTTTAAGGGTCGTCCCTTAGCATGTTAAATGTGAGATTTTGAACAGCGCCCCCGAAATTATGGGGCCCAAATTTACATGTGTTTAGGGTCTTTTATCGACCTGTGTAATACTATAGCCGAAGTTAATTAGGTTCAAACCGTTAGTTGTTTGGTTTTAAGTTCAAATCATTAATGGTTTAGATTTAGTTTCAGATTGTTAATCGTTTTAGGTTTAGCCCATTTTTGTTCTTAACATATATTATCTGTTATCTCATTTATGCAATGTAATCAAAAGTCTTGGATGTAGCAGTGCCTCCAAAAAAATTGGAACGTCAACTCTTTTAATAATGTCTCTATTTTCAGTCACAAACTAGACATCCTTGTGAAACAACATGTAATATATTTTTTTGAGAGATAGGATTGTAGTGGTTCATGTGAGGAAACATGCGTTTCTTATCATGAAAGGAGTGTGAAGTAACCTATTGTTGACAATGTTTATATCATGCATACAAAGTGTTCGATGAAATGCCTCTTCTAATAGTGTTTATACTTTTAGTCCCAAACTAGATATCGTTGTGAAAAAAAACCTTTAACATATTTACGTTTATTTTGGTTAAAGGGCTTTACATGTTTGTTCCTTATGTGTGCTGTGGAGGGGAAAGGGGTTATTATGAGGGATTTCACTAGAGGATGGAAGTGCGAGGTCTTGGTGGGGGGATGGAGACGATTGTCGGTGTTGGGAGGAAGCCGAAGAGAAGGATTCACATGTGTGGGTGCAACGTATCTGTGGGTGTAACGTATATATATATATCCGGGCATAGACACTTAATCATATACTTCAAATCATAAAAAGAATCGTATAAAAGTTATGAAATCATAAAAAACAGTCAGTGAAATACATGTGAAAATCAATAGAAACCATCCAAGGAGTTTTGATTTAAGCTATGATTCATGTTGTTTCACTTGTTATGTTTTTATGTATAAGTATGAATGTGTGTTTCATGTATAAACATATTTTTGTGTTTTTTTTTTTTCACACACAAAACATCTTTTGATGTTTCACATATGAAACAACACTGTATAAAACACCACTGTATAAAACACCACTTGTTCACATCTATTGTTTCATCCATCAAACAACACTCTATGAACACCATTTCTTCATGTATGTTGTATAATCTATCAAACAACACATATAAACTAGTTTTCATGGTTAATATTTATTTGTATGGTTTGTAAGCTTTACAAATTTTGTATTTAATTTGTCTGTACAATAGACTTTACTTTTCAAAACATTTAGAGGCCGTTTACCAAACACTTATCCGGTAAGCGCTTACTGGTAAAATTTTAACACTACCACTTACTTACCGGGTAAGATTTTAGTCCACCAAAACGACATTGTATGCAACAATTTACCCAGTAAGTGCTTATCATGGTAAAATCTCACTTACTGGGTAAGACTCTCGGTCCTTGTCTCTCTCTTACCGGGTAAGATTCTTGGTTCTTACAATATTTATCCAGTAAGGTAATGTAACTTAATAAGCGCTTACACGAATAACCGTTTGGTAAACGACCCCTTAATTAGAAACCAAAAATACACCTGAACTAATTGCATTAATAGGATGGAGTGAATGTAAATTTACAATACTCTATTTTCATAATTATTCCATTTTAGAAACACACAATATCATTTTAGTAAACCCACATGTAATTTAGCGACCGTTTATCAAACGTTTACTTAGGTAAGTGAACATCAAGTCACATTACCTTACCGGATGAATATGGTAAGGACCAAAAATCTTACCCGGTAAGAGCGAGACATAGATCAAGAGTCTTACCCGGTAAGTGAGGGTGATGACTCTTACCACGATAAGAGTTTACCGGGTAAATTTGTTGCATATGATACTGTTTTGTTAGACTAAACTCTTACCCTATAAGTAAATGATAGTGTTAAATTTTACCGAGAAACGTTTACCATAAAACAAAATATTTTAAGACTATTATTTCTAGAAAGAAATATTGTTACGATAAAATAAATAGGAATTCTTAAAAATCCTTTTATTTATTAATTTTCTTTTTCACATGAATTAACATTAAATGTATTTATTTATATTTCTAAAAATTGGATTAATCCAAAATGGAATCTATAAATAAAATGGCGAGCATTTCCGATTCAATCGGGAACGAAACACGAGGGACGAACACGTGTGGGAAAGAAAATATCTACGGCACCAAGAAAATATCTACCACATCAATAAAATATCTTGTTTTAACCACGGTTACTTTTTTGATCAACCATGGTTAAGCTAAGCCGTAGGAGCGGCGAGGAGCGCACTGCGCACCCGGAGCAACATAACAAACCCTAGCCTTCACTCTTTATCGTGCCTATATAAGAAACCCACCATCAAGCAATCTTATCTCGCGCTCCTCTCATTTTCCCCTTTAAGTCTCTTCTTTTTCTTTAAGTCTCTATAAAAATGGCCGCCGCTGATGTTGAGTACAGATGTTTCGTCGGTGGGCTTGCATGGGCCACATCCGACCGGTCACTTGAAGAAGCTTTCTCTCAGTACGGAGAGATCATCGATTCGAAGGTCCGTTTGTTGCCGAGATGTGATTCGGATCCATGACGATTCGGTTATGTTTGACAAATCACATGATACAAATCTCTCTTCTGTTACTGTTACTTTACTTGGTTTCTTGATCTGTTACTGTTTCTGTTACTTTTTCTGATAATCTAAAACGGTACGTTCATCCTCTACTCTTATATGAGGCGACGATCGATCGATTTTATGATTCAGTGTGTTTTGTTTTTTTTTCTGGTGTTTTTTTGGCGTGTGATCTAATTAGTTGTGTTACCTTTGTGCAGATTATTAATGATCGTGAGACTGGCAGATCTAGGGGATTTGGTTTCGTTACCTTCAAGGACGAGCAGTCATTGAGAGACGCAATTGAAGGGATGAACGGTCAGAGCCTTGACGGACGTAACATTACAGTCAATGAGGCTCAGTCTCGCAGTGGTGGAGGCGGAGGCGGTGGTCGCCGTGAAGGAGGTGGTGGATACGGAGGAGGTGGTCGCCGTGAAGGAGGCGGTGGTGGTTATGGAGGTGGTGGATACGGTGGAGGCCGTGACCGTGGATACGGTGGCGATGATGGTGGATCTCGTTACTCAAGGGGAGGCGGTGGTTCGGAAGGCAACTGGAGGAATTAGATAATAGACGTTTAGGTGCAAGTTTTATTGATCTTCGTTCCATGTTCGATTTCCGTTGTCTGCATTAGGGGTAAGGGTAAGGGTGGTGGCAATGGTTGTCATTTGCTATCGTGTTCTTCGTTTTTGACCTGTTGTCGGGTATCTGTTCTCTTTGATATTTGGATCTCATTGTAAACACGATGATTCTCCCAAAAATTGAATCGGTTGAATTTAATGATGAATTGGATGACAGTTATTTCAAATATTGTATATTTACTAAGGTGCTGTTTACCTAAGCGAACACCAAGTCACGTTGTTAATATGGTAAGGATTAAGAATTTTATCTCGGTAGGAGCAAGACAAAGATCAAGAGTCTTATTCGGTAAGTGAGGGTGATGATTTTTACTACGATAAGAGCTTGCCGGGTAAAATGTTGCATATGATTTTTTTGGTGGGTTAAAATTTTATCCGATAAGTAAATAATATTGTTAAATTTATCGATAAGTGCTTACTGGGTAAGTGTTTGGTAAACGACATTTAAGTCATTTACTTTTTTAACCAACATTATTTTATTGAATGAATATGATAAAAGATCAATAATCTTATTCGATAAAAACGAATGCAAGAACCTAAATTCTTTATCAGATAATTGATGGAGATAATTTTTATCTTATTTAACACTTACCGTATAAATTATTGCATACAGAATCCTATTTGGGTTACTGTTGGGAATTTATTTGAATCTAGGATATCGGGATGAGTCACATAACCATAGGATAGGGTTACTATTGGGAATTTATTTGAATCTAGGATATCGAGATGAGTCACATAACCATGGTATAGACATCTATGGTTAAAAAAAAGGTACTTTTAAGAGTTGCATGCAATATGCTAGGAAAGTGTAACCAATTTTTTTTTACATATGGTTTAGATATGGTAAAAATTAATATAAGTTTTTCTTTCAATTAAAAAAATGTAGAAAATCAATGTTTAGAAGTTGGATGATTTTTTTTAAATGTTTAGGATTTAATTTTAAAAAAAGGAGTTCAATAATTTATTTATAAAAATTTAGGAACTAAGGTGGTATGCAGACATGATCGGACATCACTGGACATGACTAGATAAGACATGACAAGAGGGTAGGATTGGACGGAACATGACTAGAGAGAACAAATGTCTATCTGGTATTTAGTATGACTAAGATTGAAATGAACATGACAGAACTAGAATAGTTGTCCATAAAAGTTATTTGATAATTTTATATATATCATATAAATAGTTATAATTAACACAAATAAAATATATAATTAAATAATTTAATTTATGAGCATTTTTACATAATTTTCATATACATAAATACATACATATATAACAATATCAAACTTGAATGAAAATTTTGATATAATTGATAGTAGTTTGAAAAAAAACCTGATTCGTATAAATGATAAATTATGTTTTGTTCGGTTTGCAAGATCGTTATAAATTGGTGATGGTGGTGTTGGTTGTGGTGAAGGTGAAGATGATGGTGACCGACAGTACTAGTGGTGGTGGAGGCGAAGATGGTGGTGACTGACAGTACTAGTGGTGGTGGTCGGTGGCCAACAATGGTTGTGGTAGTAAAAGTTGTTGTAGTGGAGGAGGAAGTGGATGTGGCCGACGTTGCCTATCGGATGTGGTCGTGACTAGCAGTAAATAACCACTAAAACAAATAACATATTAAAGTTATAAATCAAACGAAAATTAATTAGTAATATTTTAGTTTTTGTCTTATATACCAAACATAGCGTAATAGGTTAAAATAGAATGCTAAAATATAGCAGTAAACCTAGAGAAACGAAACTACTTAAAAAAAAAACAAAAAAGGAAGAGGCAGATTATTATATAAGCAAGTAGCAGATCTAGAAATCACCTACTCTCACTCACTATTATAAAATTTAATATTTTTATATATTTTGAGGAATCATTTTTTTATTATATAAATGGAAATCATTAGATGCCAAATATTTGTGGAAATTGTATAAAATATATATTTTAAATATTTTAATTTGTTTTATATTCATTTTATTAGTCGATCGATAAAAATAGTTAAGATTTTGCATTTGAGGGATATATTTTTTAAGAATCTCATATTCATAAAGCTTTTGCAAAGGGGTTTTCTAACCCCACCCCTCCTACACTCTTCTTTCTATATTTTCTATATCTCCTCTTATATATTATTTTTCAGTTTTAACCTTTCAACTTTTATAATATTTTGTTATTATATTTTTTATGTTTTTAATTTTTAATATAGATTATAATTATATAAATTAATTAACTTTATATTATTATTAATTAATAAAGTATTAATATTCTTTTAATAATTATATAAATTAATTAAATTTAGATTATTATCTATACTATATTATAAAACATTTGACAAAAACTCTTAAAAACCATTTTTTA
>NC_037529.1:64640711-64645376 GCF_001531365.2 Cynara cardunculus var. scolymus
ATATAATTATGTGTGTTAATTTGATAAGGGTGTAAAATGAAAATTTTAAAAGAAAATGATATAAAGTAAATTAATTATCTAATTACAGGGGTATGAAATGTAAATTTAAAATTAAAATTTTAAAAAATTCGGTGAATGTGAGGGTGTGAGTGAGGGAAAGATGTGAGGAGGAGGGGGTGGGAAGTGACGTCAGAAGGTGGGGATATCAACCCCCTTTGCAAATTAAGTGCAAATTAAGCGTTAATAGTAAGATACTAATGTGACAAATAATACTTTAGCAAATAACATTTTAGTAAGTTGTGTAAATGTCCCTTTTATGAATATTATATTCATAACACTGTAAAAGTAGATTTCGAGTTCCTCATCATCGTCATGATCGGTATCGGTAGTTGGCGGCGTACTTAGTCCCATGTCAATTTCGTTTTCTTCCACCCCTTAAATCTCCACCTTTAATGATATTGTGTGTTGAATTCTAGCAACGCTATCCATGTAATCTTTTAAACGTATGCAACGCTCTACGGACTCCGGGCTTATTCTTGTCCGCCATACCGAAATGCCATTAAGAGAAAAAGCAGATTTCGAAGATGAGATACTAGCTTAGATTGTTGGTATATCACGGGTCATGCGTGCCAAAACCACGAATTGAGGTTTGCTTTTGTTTTCAAATATCTAATAGATTAATCTTTTCAAAATCTTCGACATCATTTCTGTGGCATGCAATCACAAAATTAGTATGCACATACATATTTAGTTCAACCAAATCGTTAACAAATCATTTTTTTTTTCTTGATTCATTTAAAACATTGTTCATTAAGTTAGTCGTCAACTCTTTCCGACTTTGACGATGACCATTAGAACTAGAACCCGTAAATAAACGACTTGAAGAGCTTTGTTGTTGGCTTCCCCCCAACAAAAATGTTTATAACGATCAAATAAATCTTGAAAATTACGATTAAATAAATGTTTTTGTTTAGTTGAAAAAGAATTATTCGAAGTCGTATCTAAACCAAATGCCACGCACATTTGTGTAACTAAAATTTCAACACCGATAACATTCAAATACGGATTTAACGTCGCGACACAAATAAAAAACAAATGAAATGCTCATAAAATATTTAACAATTTTTTTTATTTGACTCGTCAACTTCCTCAATCGTAATGGTCTTCATATTGTGCAACCTTAGTTGCCAAAATAAATAATTGATGTAAATGTAAAAGGTTTGTTGGATAGTAAATACAGGATAAAAAATGTTGTTACATTTTTAAAATCGCCCACAATGTTGTATAATCATTCAAGCATGGCCCAATCAAGACTCCCAATAGAATTTTGAGAATAATGGTGTTTATAATATAAAAAATTATAATTTCTTTGTTTTAGCAAATTTTCAATCATAAAATATGTCGAATTCCATCTAACAAGCATATCAAACCTTAGTAACAAAGCTTTAAAATCAACTTTTTCGCAATATTTTCTATATTCCGCGTGCATTTTCTTATCCTTTGTGAAAATTTGCGGTAACATAAGTCTAAAATTATCTATTACGGGTTTACAAGTATTTAAACCGTCTTAAATGACTAAAATTATTATGTGCATACAACAACGTGTATGAAACAATTTACCTTTTAAAATAGGGGTCAAATAACACTTTAATTTCTACACATATAAACTATTATTGCTAGTGTTATCAAATGAAATGCTAACTATTTTAGTAGATAAACTATAAAATGTAAGACATTTTTTAATAATCGAAAATTAGCGTGCACCCGAATGTGACGCACCAAATGGTTCAAGCATGATTACACGTTTGAATAATTGCAATGATTGCGACTCAATACAGTGTGCCCTTGGGCATATATAAGAAACTGACAATCTGTGTGGTGTGCTCCATACATCATACATCAAAGAAATATTGTTAAGTAAAAGAGAAAACATTTGTTGTCTTTCATTTCGATACATTTTTCACATTTTAATTGCATCATGTCTAAGAATTTGATGAAATATTGGCTTGTATCGTTGTTGTAGTGTTTCTTAATTGAACCTCGTAATGTGAGGGTTGTCGAAATATCCGAACGTCAACCCAAATTGAATGATACATTGTGTTGTCATTTGTCGGTTCAACTCGGCATCAAACATCCATATTTGACCTTGATTGTCAAGTATCAATTGAATTGAATCGCCCCCGACCTCAACCCTAGGCACGCTTTTTTAGTTTATCACTTTAAAGTTGAATTCTCTTCCGCTATAAAGAGAACTTGACACATTTTACATTGCATATTTTTCCCCGTTCTTGAGGATCACCATGTTGTATGCATTCCAAATCTAGACTTTCATCCGTGCACGGTGAGAACTTTAACAACTTGTTCCTTGATGCATCACGTTGTTCACCGACCATTTTATAAGATAAAAAAGATAGAAATGAGAGAGAAGTGGAAGTGGAAGTGTGAAACGAATATGAGCCGAAATCACAAAATATAGCAAGAATTGTGAACGTTTTTTTTTACGTTTTGTAAGTTGGTATCTTACCTATACATTATAACACTCATATACAGTGTTTAGGGGGCCAAAATGACAAAAAAAGGTCCAAAACCTAAAACAACAATCATATGACCATTAGTCAACGGATATACAACGATTATATTTTTGAATTTCCGGGCCGAACCCATAACCGATCCGATCCGAGCCAGGCCAGTCCCTCAAATCCTCCCAAACATGCAATCGGTCCTCTGGCAGTCTCGGGCCAGGCCGAGACGATTTGACCATGTCTAGTTAAGATGTAAGAAACATGTATTATATGACCGAGGAGGGATATAAATAGCAACTCTTTTTAAAATTCTATTTTAGAAAAAAACAAAATAAAACTTGCTTTATTTTACATAATTTTTTATAAGAAAAAATAGATTAAGGCATCAACTTTGTTTATTAATTTTTTTTTTGAAAATATAAACTTAAGAAATTGCTTTTTAAAAAAGAAATTAAAGTATGGAATTTATTTTAAATATTTGATTTAAAAATTTAGGGCATAGATAAGGAGAAAAGAAGAAAGGAGTAGGCTAAATGCACCCCTATGCATTGCTTAATGCACCCCTATCCATGAATTTCTTCCTCACACACATCAACATCAATACATGTTTTTTACATTTCCAATGCTTGAATGACCTGATTCTGACATGAAAGGGGATGCCATTAGCACTCCCCAAAAGAAAAGTGTTTGTTTCTTGAGGAAAGCCAAGAGTCAATCAACCCTCTTCCCTTGACCCTTGTTTTATGTATGCATTCATTATGTTTCTTGTTTTTATGTTTGTCTCTTTGGACTACATTACAAAACTCATCCTTGGACTCTCTCTCAATTTTTACTTTTCTTAATATTCCCTTTTTTATGTGCAACTGTTTCACAAAACAATATATACCAACTACTGTTTTTGGGCTTAAAATGATACGACTTCTTTTACATTCAAGCCACGCTCAATCCCGTAGCAGTTGTTTAAGGTTAGAGACACCGTATGATTTTATCTCAAAAATACCCCCGATGACTTGGTGTCAGCTCTACTAAAACAAAGCCTCTACGCATGGGGTCGCGGTGCCTAATTCCACACGAGTATATCACCGTAATACCCAAGATCTTGGAGGCTGACTCAACAAGAGAGCACCTCCGAAATACCCACGGTCCTAGAGTCCAACCAAAACATGTTCCTCTCCACAATATCGACTACCATGATGCCTACACGGTATTTGTCTCAAACGAGGATATCAAGACTCCTCAAGTATCAATGTGACTAACTCACATGCCTATGGATCCAATGCATTACAGTCTAAACTTTACACGACCCCAATTGAATGACTAATACACCTAAGACATGTAATAAACAATAAATATACAATAAAAGCATCATACGTCAAAAGGCTCAAGATTGGGCCATTAAAACAGGACAAATGTCTGTCGAGTTAAAACCAAGCCAGAAGGTCCCACAACACACTTGACTAGTTTAAATAAAGCCAAGTAAATCACATAAGCCGAAAAGGCATATCTTCCAACATTTATAATCACATGGCACCTACAACATGGATAGGTCCAAAGTAAACATTTCATTGTAGTATGATAGCCAAAAAGGCCTAAAACCATAAGGTTTGTATTTCCAAAATCTCTGCAAAACCAATGGAGATGTTTATCAAATATTTATACACATATGACCAAAATACTAATATGCCACTATCAAATAGTTCATAAGTTTGGGTGAAACCCCCAAACACAGTTGACTCAACGGGTGAGCAACCCCATTGACTGCCCGTCTTTCAGTGATCTGAGGTGATAGAAACAAATATTTGTGAGTGTGCCTTTTGCACCTCCGAACTCACATTGTTTGACTTATCACCTTAATCAATCTCAAGTAAATCACAATTACACCAAATAATTGATGACACTAAAATCATCAACAACCGCCATTTAGAATTTGATGCTAAAAAACATAAATACATAATATAGCATGTAGTTTTAACTTATTATCCTTTCAACTATGAATGTTGTAAGATATATAGGTCTATCTTCATTCGAGTATGTAGGTTTGTCTTTTCTTACCATTATGTTTTAGTTCTACTTTTTTCCTTTTGACAAGACAAACTGTTAGTCCCGAAGGGTAAGGCAATAAGCAGAAAGTAATTGTAGAAGG
>NC_037529.1:64645741-64645885 GCF_001531365.2 Cynara cardunculus var. scolymus
CAATCTTACAAAGAGAAGAACTTTCAAGAACAACACAGAGAGTTCTTGAAAGGAAATGAAGAACACTAAGAATCTTCACACACAGRAGAACTAGGGAGTAGCCGATTGCTTTTTGAGTGCACAGAGTAATCTTTCAAAAGCCTT
>NC_037529.1:64647200-64705896 GCF_001531365.2 Cynara cardunculus var. scolymus
AGTTGATCCACAACACCGCATCGGTGACCTTCTGTCTTCACATCGGCTAGTCTTCGATTTTGCCAATGGCTTTAAGTACGTACCAAGACACCAACTTACAAAGAACCAATAACTACTAAGTGTTGCTTAAGGTAGAGGAACAGATCAGTGGGTCATCACCAAATCAATAGGTGACCCAACACAAACAATACTATAATAGTCAAGATAGCAGAAATATTAGTTAAAAGTGCCTTTATTGTTAAAAAAAAATGTAAGTGAAACACAGATAACATATACTTCTCATAATAATTGTTGGCCTAATGTCAATCACAAAACCTTAGCCCTCAATAAAGACAACAAGCACAACTTCACTAAGAACTTCTGACAAACACTTGGTGTGCATCATAACACGAGTGGAATCCCTTACTGATAACATAATCGACAATGTTCTTTTTATTAAACGTAGATGTCTGGGCCAACTTGCGCATACCTTCGACTAATCCCATGGCCCCTGGAGAAAAGCCAGGAAAATCCCACTAGCCTTGCAGAACTCGAACGGTAACCTCTTAGGAGAATCCCAAAATCCCAATTCTTATCGATCAAAGTTGGGATCAACGATATCGTCAATGCCATGATCGGTTCCTTTAATGTTCGATGATAGTGTTGACTAGAATAGACTGACGGTAAGTTACCACATTTAACATGTGTTTAGTGGTGGAAATGGGTAGAATTGAGGACTAAAAAGCCGAACATTTTGCTGTATAAATGAAAATAGCAGATTGAGAAGAAATGGAGGACTAAAAATGTAAAAGAAGTCAAAAGTTATGAAAACAAAAAAGAGTAAAAGTGTGAGTCACCTACTCAACCAATAATCGAGGTGAGAGGTGATTGAAGATAAGCATGTCCCTACATAATGAATGCTCCCTCCTTAAACATACAAAAATAAATAAATTAAAATAATTAAATAATCTTTTTTCCAACAAAACACGACATATTTATTTTATTTTTAATGCTATACCATTAAATCTAGAGGTTGGTTAGATACATTTCGATTTTAATTTTCTATTTTATTATTTGTCTATGTTGATGTTATAATACGATTTTATGCGTTTTTAATAAAACAATAATAATTTTATTTTTAAATAAAATATAAATTTGAAGATATCATAAAAATTTTAAAAAAAATATCAATGTTAATATCAAATCTTATCATCTTTTTTATTATGTTTATCCGCAGTTAGTTACACGAATTCAGATATGGAGCTTTAATAAGTTGTACTTACGTACAATCTACTTGTAATATTGAGTTTTAAGTAATATACATTAATAAACAGTACTTTACGCATAAAAAATAATTTTTTAAGAGTTTTTGTCAAATGCTTTATAATATAGTATAGATTAGAAGTATTTTTCTCAAAATTTTGATTTTTAAGTTATTTTTGAGTTAAATATAAATTTGGTCCTTGTGATTTGCTATTTTTATAACAGATTTGGTCATTCGAACTATTTTCTATTTTTATAACAATTTTGGTCCCTCCCCAACTTTCATTTTTAGAATTTGGTCCCTCCTTTAATTAATAAAATTTGACGGCACAAACATATATCATCTAAATATAATTAACAAAGTAATTAAATAAAATTTGGAATTTAGATTTAGTCATGAAATATTTTGATAAATGTTTTGTTGTAACGAGTTGAATTTAAAACTAAATAGCCGACAATATATTAAAATAATAAGATATAAAAACGTAAATTCAAATAATTTAATATCACTAATTAATATATACAAAATATATTAGAATTAATAAGACATAAAAATATAAATTTAACGATTATATATAATAAAAATGGTTGTAATTAATAAATTATAATTATATAGAAAAGTTATCATTTAGCATTAACCGATTGAAGATCATTAGTGTTATTATTATATCTTAAATTATAACACTATTTCATCATATAATAAAACTAATAATCTTCAACCCATTAGCATTAAATTATATATATATATATATATATATATATATTTCATCGTTTTTTGTGGTTTTCCATTCTTTTTGTTTATCTTGTGTTGAGTGATAGAGAGTTGCGTTCAGAAGAAAACGCTAAAAAAATGAAAAACCAGAAAATTATGAAAGCCTGGAAAAAAGTAAATCAATGTGGTGTAATTTATTTTGCTTGATTTTTGTTTATATTTCACTTTTTTCAAATAAAAAATAAGGGTGGCAAGAGAAATGTTTTCTTAATTTATAGATATTGTTGACGTCAATTAGATTAATGGTCAATGGAGGTGGTTTCCTATGAACGGTTGAACCTCACTATGTATAACTATATGTGTGCATTTGTGTAATCGTACGTGCGTGCGTATACATACATTATGCATATATTTTTGAAAAATATATATAATATATTAAAATAAACTTAATATATAATAATTAATTAATTTAATAAACTCAAAGTATAATTTTTTTTTTTATTTTCTTAACTTAATTACGGTTTTGGTCTTTGTGGTTTGTATGGTTTTTACGAAATTGATCCCTCGAGTAAAGACAAAAGAAGGAAAATGATGAAAATGCCCTTAAGGTTAACGGAAGAACTGGATGACCGTTAAAGAGAGGGACCGATTCGTTACAAAATGACATAAGACGAGTCCTAATCTATAATAAATAAAATTTAGGGACTATCTTCGCAAAAACCACCAAACCGTTGGGACCAAATAAGTAATTTTACTCTTATCTTTTTTGTTCTTTATCCAATCAAAAATCACTACACAAAAAAATAAAACTGATTTCGATTAGGTAAAAAAAAAGAAATCAACAAAAAGACAAAAACGCCACTCATCTAACGAAATTTTTTAATGGTCGTTAAAGGAAGGAACAAAATTCAAACGTTCATGTTGTATTTTGAAACTTGCAGGACATAGAATGTTACTTTTCACAAACCACAAGGACTAAACTTGTAGTTTACTATATCTTTATAATGTTTATTTCTACAAGGTAACTTTAAATAGAATGCGATTGATTTTTTTGTCATGGGATAAAATAGACATATGAAAATATCTGACATGAAACTTGACCAGGGTTAGCAGCTTACCTGATATGATTAGCTCAACTAACCATGGTCGAGGCTGAAGGCCGAGCTGCTTCTGCTATATAATCGTCGCGTCTTCGCTTAGGGTTTCATCCTTTCCTTTTTAGTTCAATTGATACCATCATGGCGTCTGCAGATGTGGAGTTCCGTTGTTTCGTCGGTGGTCTTGCTTGGGCAACGACCGACCAGTCTCTCGAGGAAGCTTTCTCCCAGTATGGAGAGATTTTGGAATCGAAGGTCCGTTTCGTGTGTCGTGGGTTGAGATCCGAGATCTGAATCCGGCTCGATTCGGCCACGCCCGATCCCTGATCTGTGTTCTTTGTGTTACTTTGATTGATTCTGATCTCGTTTTGTTAACTACTCTCTCTAAACTGTTACTTTTATTACCTAAAACGGTACGTTTCTCGTTTTTTAAGGGACGAAGATCGATCGATTTTGGGTTTTATTTAGTTCACGTTATGTAGAAACTAGGTTTTCGGATTGAATCTAATTGGTTTTCTCGACTGTTTTTGTTTTGGTTGTGAATAGATCATCAACGATCGGGAGACTGGCAGATCCAGAGGATTCGGGTTCGTAACTTTCAAGGATGAGCAAGCGATGAGAGACGCGATCGAGGGGATGAACGGCCAGAGCCTCGACGGTCGTAACATCACAGTCAACGAGGCACAGTCTCGTGGAAGCGGTGGTGGTGGCAGACGTGAAGGTGGAGGCGGTGGATACGGTGGAGGCGGTGGTGGATATGGCAGACGTGAAGGAGGCGGCGGTGGTTACGGTGGTGGCGGAGGCGGATACGGAGGTAATGGCGGTGGTTACGGAGGCGGTCGTGACCGTGGATACGGCGGCGGAGGCGGTGGATACTCAAGGGGAGGCGGTGCTCCAGAAGGTAACTGGAGAAATTAAGAGTCGGGCAATTGATGTGTGTATGAAATTAGGGTATGGTCTGTTGTTGTCTTGTGGTTGGTGCTACTAGTCAGTCTTGTTTTTGACCGCCTGTTTGTGTTTGGTTATTGTTGAGTTTATATCAAATCATCTGCTGCTCCTTCTTTTCCTCCATGAAATTCAACTGTTTTTCTTTTCTTTTCTTTCCTTTTCTTTTGCTCAATCCTTCAAGTTGGAAATGAGGCAAAAAATGTGACGTAATTGGGGCTAATGTTTGTGGTTCAATCTGAATTGATCCCCAACTGTTCAATCACGAAGCTGTAGAAAGCTTTTAGGAAATGAGCAAGCAGATAACGAGTGAAAGATGAAACAACCCACAAAATGGTGGTGAAAGTAGAGCATCAATGAGCCAAGTACATTCATTATATGAATGATGATTCTAGGCCATAAATGAATACACACGTTAGAGGTCGACGCTTTGATCCACCTCTAAGTTGTTTACAGAAAAGAAAAGAGTATTTAGAGCACCATCAAAAGCCACCACCAACAAGGGTATTTTGCCGGTTGGATTGAGATTGAGTTTCAAAAGTCAAAAGTGTCTGAAAGTCTACTTTGAATTCAACCTCATGTGGTTATGGAGGTTCAAATACGGAGACGGGTGGTCATTTTGAGATTAATTGAGCGGGTTGGATATCAAGTTAATAAAAAAGGAAAAGAAAAAAAGAGTATTTAGAGCACCATAAAAAACCACCAACAAGGGTAGTGCTCGAATGACTGAAGGGTCACAAGCTGGTGCCTATTGGTGTGAGATTGGACTTCAAATGTCAGAATTGTTTGGTTGGTTTGAGTTTGAGGTCGAAAGATCAATAGTTTTTTGAGGTCTCATGTTCGAATTCAACCTCTTGTGGTCATGAAGGTTCAAATGCAATGGCTCTGAACTATCCACAAAACGGGTGGTCTCTCTGAGATTAGTCGGTTCACATAACGGGCTTGATATCCATGTTAATAAAAAAAAGAAAAAAAAGAGTATTTAAAGCACCATCAAAAGCCACCAACAATTAAGAGGTCGGTTAGCGATGTTGATTTAGTAAGGGTGCGGTCTGGATAAGCACCGACAAAAATGATCGTTTTCCAAGTGTTAATGATAAAATATCATCTTGGGCCGGCTTGGTAAGTGAAATATGTGAGCGATTAGCATCGGTTTTAGGTGATATGGTCGATGCTGACTGAATCAATACCAATCAACAATAAGAAAAGATGTTGTAAGGAACATTTACAATGCATAAGTCATTAAAAGATTTTTTATTAATATATTTTAACAAAAACCTATTGTTACAAATCAATATAAAACCCTTTTCACAACCTTTTTCATCAATTACATTATAATATATCTCCATCTATTTTATAAAAGCCTCTTATTTAATTTTTTATTTTAAAGTTCATGAAAAATTACTTAACATTAAAATTCAAAAATAACTTGACATTTTCTTTTCCTTCAAAATGAAATTTATATTTTATTAAAAAGAATAAACTATAAAACTTACTCAGTTATTTTATCAAAATGAGTATACGATAAAACTTATGATACAAAAATATAATGACAAAAGCCACAAGGGTGGTTTGAGCTTGACTCTATAGGTCAAAAGTATCAGTAGATCTCAGGTTCAAATCCAAGGAAAAAAAAAATCCCCTTATGGCCACAGAGATTCAAATGCGGTGACTCCAGGCTATCTGCAAAGCAGGTGATCGTCCTGAGATTAGTCGGCTCGCATAACAAGTTGAATATCCATGTTAAAAAAAAAACCTTTCTCCAAAGACTTTAAATAGTATATGAATTGGAGATGCTCTTAGAAATTTTGGGATTTGAGAAAAAATTGTTTCAACAGTTATGCTAAAATCTTCTTTAACAGCTATCTGAACTCTTTTTTAAAATATAGAACGAAGAAGTATCCATATTAAAAAAAAGAATATCTTCCATATGCTCTCATCCAACAAAGGATAAATCATACATACATATAATAACAAGTTGAAATTCAACACAACTTATGTATTGTTGTTATGTTAAGAAAGGGTAAAAAGCATTTGATTCCATAATTGAATATTGTGGAGGAAGAACATGACATACATTGACAATACATGAACTCAACATCCCAACACCATATTTTGGAATCTTTTAATTTGCCATCAACATCAAGTCTAAAAGCAGAATCAATAAGACTGTTTGTTTTTATAAACTAATAAATGTCAGAATTTGTTTAAATTATCTATTTTATCCGTCACAAGATTTTAGTGTTGAATTTATAGATAAATTTATAAAATTTCATGTATTTATTTTTCATCATTACAAAATTTACATCTAAATTATATAATTGATAGTTTTTATACGCAAATATGGCATTGATGGTGTTTAACACATTTAAGTCCTATTAAAATATGTGAACTGAGATAAATGAGGGTCAATTTGGTAAGGATCGATTGAAAGAAAAGATCAATTAATGTTAATCGATTAAGAAATATCGTTGCTGCGGGTCTGGAGAACAATAAGAGGTAAATAAGATGTTGTTTTACCTCTTACCAGATAAAATAACTATAAAATATAAAGTGGAAAAGCAAATAGGCTAATAAGAACCTTTTTTTCAAAACAAACAAGGCCTTAGAGCATCAACTTACTCATAAAAGAAGGGCTTTTGATGTATGGATAAATAAGTCTGTGGATTAATCTGTCTGTATAGATAGAGATGGTTCTTTCATTGATGGAAGAAGCACCTTTTTAATTGGGAGAAATAGATTTTGAAAAAACTTGGTTTTCTGCATAAAGTCCCCCAGAAGCTTATTGAATAAGACACTTTATATATCATTAAACCACCACCAAATAGTCATATATAGCTGACCAAATAAGCCATAAGTCTCATTAAGCTCATTAAGTTATTAAAAAACAGACCCTAGGATGAGTTTATACTCTATAGATCTATCGGCTAGAATTGCATCCATTCTTCTCAATATACATTTCGAGTTTTTTCACTCTTTAATCGCTTTTTATAAAACAATATAACAAAATTCCACACATTTTCTCTCTCTCTCTCTCTCTCTCTATATATATATATATATATATATATATATCTATATACACACACATAGGGGTCCATTCAAGAAAGAACTGAATATTTTGTGGTAACCGTGAGATATAATCTCAACCACAAATCAATAGATAAATTAAGAAATTTATATTTTTGTTAATTTTGAATTAAAATTTTAATGCAAAGACATTTTAGGTATTTTCTCTCATCTCTCCTCTCTCCGTCCTCCGGCCACCGTCCTCCCGTGATACCACTGTGATACATAAAAATATTGACTATGTTAAATAAAAGATATATTGTGAGACCCAATCATATATAAGATGCATTGTGATACCATTGTGTTACATCTCCGATCAACCACACAAACGACCTCAATGTGATACCCAATCACATATATGATACATTGTGATACCATTGTGGTATCACCGGAGGACGGTGGCCGGAGAGAGAAGAAATGAGAGAGGAGAGTTTTAAAATACCAAAAATATCCTTGCATTAAAATTTTAATTCAAAATACCAAAATTATAAATTTCATAATTTATCTATTGATTTGTAATTAAGATTAGATCTCACGGTTACCACAAACTAATTAGTTCTCATTTGATTAGGCCCCTATACACACATATTTATCGATGCTATATTATAAAGCAGTTGACAAAAACTTTTAAAAATCTTTTTTTATGATTAAGTACTGTTTATTGATGCACATTACTTAATATTTAAGATTACAAGTAAATTGTGCCTAAGTACAATTTATTAAAGCTTCATTTTGAATTTGTATAACTAACTGTAAATAAACATAATCATATAAAAGATAAACATCTCATTTTAAATATAAAAAATCTAAAATATAATTAACATAATCATTGAGTTCTAACGAAATACTTAATTATTATCTTTATAAAAAGTTATATTATCAAACTAAAAATAAAAAAAATGAATTAAAGAAATACACAGAAAAAGGGAGAAATTTTAAATAGTTAGTTTGATACCAATATCAATTATTTTTTTTTTCAATTTTTAATAATATATCTTCATATTTATACTTTATTAAAAAATAAAACCATTATTGTTTTCTCAAAATCACATTATAACATCGATTAAGACAAAAATAATAAAAAGAAATATTAAAATTGAGTTGTATCTCGCTCCATTGTGCGAGTACTTTTCTAGTATATATATCGGTTTCACGTGAGACCAACCTATTTTCGTGAAACCCGTGAGATCACTTTTTTACACTTGAAACTTCACAGCAAAACATTGTGAATGTAAAAAAAAAACATGAACCTTCACAACAAAAACTTTGTGAAAGTTACTTTCACAACGTTTTGCTGTGAAGTTTCAAGTGTAAAAAAGTGGTTTCATGGGTCTCACGAAAACATATTGGTCTCATATGATCCCAGGTATATATATATATATATATGGGATAATGTAAGACAAATGATTTTTCGTGAGACCCGTAAGAACAGTTCTCAACCATTGGATTAGATCTACAATATGAAGATTCATAATCACAAAATTGCCACGAGACTTTTCAATAATCACAAAATTGCCACCCTGCAACTTTAGATCATTAGCTTATAAAGTTAATCAATGAGCATAAATTGGTCTTACGAGTCTCACGAAAATCTTTTGGTCTCACGTGAACCCAACCCTATATATATATATATATATATATATATAAAAGGTATATTTCAAATACAATCATGTCCATTTGTACAACCAATGCAACCTAATCAATTAAGATATTTATAGAAATGATGAAAGTTCATTTATTATGATTTGAATATTTATAGAAGATGATTAGAGTTTATTAATTATGATCAATACTTTATCTTAAGAAACAATCAAAACCTTTATGAAATCACATATTCATCAAATTAAATGGACGGTTGAGATTGAGTTGTATTGATTGTACAAATGTAGAGGGTTATATAATAACTCATCCCTATATATATATATATATATATATATATATATATATATATGATTTGTTTGATTGTATTATGGTGTGATATTCGGTTTCCATCAATGATTCTATTGAATGGTAGATTTTATTCGGTTCCAATAAAGTCGTGGATTCTTATTTTATTTGCTTCACTAGAAATGGAACTAGAAAGAGATATTACCAATTACCATGAAATGTAATAGTGTGCTCGTGGGGTCTCCCAGTCTTTATCAAGTCATGGTGTGAATTAAATGCCAAGCCACAGGAGTTTCTAGGGGGAAAAAACACTCTAGAATGTTCGTTTTACGACCATAAAAAGAAAGGTAAATCGTGGTGTCTTTGAACTGAGGTGGACGAGACAAGATCCGAACCTGAAGTGAAAACTCTACTCTTTTTCGATGTGAGTACTCAATGGGGACTCATAGGAGTTCGTTGAACATGTGATAGTACCTACTTTTATGTAACTTTCAGTTATGTTTTTGCCTATTTATCTGTATTTTTATTATGAACTTTTACTTTTTCATATTAATCATTTTCCAAAAAGATTAGAAGTGAAATCGATTGCTTCCACAAGTTTTGTACCACATGCCATTCTATGCATCGATGGTCACAAGTCACAACGACCATTGGAGGATGCCGATGGACAACTTCTTGGTCCAAAGAACTTTGGGAAGTTGTTGGTCATGAGGTGTTGTGCTAACAAATGGGCAAAGGATTTCGAAGGGCTAAAGTTGAACGATCTTAAAGCAAAGAATCATCTCTTCTGCACACATACTATTGGTCGTTCAATCTCGAAAACCTTTCTTTGCAAAGACATCACCAAACATATTTGGGATAACATGAAGAGGAAGGACCAAGTTAAAAACAAGGGGTAACAACACCGTAATTGATAGAAATTTTGTACGTTGGAAGTTTAGCTTTCATCCCACATTTGTAGAAAATTAATTTATAGAGAAGCTTATAAGGCTTTATCTAGAAATGAGCTTTGAACAAGTTGGTGGACTCATGGTGGGGGTCTTGAGTGAAAGGCCCAACACACACGCGCGCGCGTGGCCGTGGCCGAGGGCGCGGGATTCGCGAAGGTGGCATAAGGAGGCGCGGGCGCGGGATTCGTGAAAGTGGTTTATTTTAAAACAAATCGGTTTATGACTTGGTCTTCCACACTTTTAGAGATAATGGCCAGTTGAGAAATTTTCTGCTTCTACTCCTTTCTTTCATTGAATCTATCACGAAGGATAGATTCAATCTGTGTGATTTGACACTCTGTTGAGATATTGGTGGTGATTGACAAACTGCCTCCATCTTGGAAAGATTTTTCTAAAAGAATGATGCACAAAACCGAAGATTACTCTTTGGATGATTTACTAAAACATCTTCGAATTGAGGAAGAGGCACGTAATCGGGAAAGGAAAGGCAAGTCTTTGATGAACGCCAACAGCGTGCAGGCTGGAGGCAAGGGTAAGGGCAGGGCCGGAGGGCCAAACAGAAACTGGAACTTGGTTCCACAAAAGAAGAGTTTCAAGAGATCTGGCAGTCAATCGAACTCGGGGAAGAAATTTAAGAGGGTCGGAAGATGTCACGTCTGCGGATAGACGGGACACTATGCTCGTGAATGCAAGGACAGAAAGTCCGGACCCCGTGCTGCTAATTCTGTTGAGGGGATTCAACACCTTGTGGCGAATCTCCACATGGAAGAGATTGATATGATCTCATAGGCCTCTACGAGAATTGTGACTCCAGGTCTAAGTTTGTTGAATATGGATCGGTTCGAGATGAGAAGGAAGTGATAGTTGCTAACAATGGCCGTGCGGATGTCATTGGAATGGGTACCGTGCTACTGAAGTTCACTTCCGGCAAGACCGTCACTCTTCGAAATGTTCTTCACGGGCCTTCCATTAACAAGAGCCTCGTCTCTGCAAGTAAAATTGATGAAAACGGGTTTGAAATAAATATGGAGGCAAGGAAGATCGTGATTTACAAGAGGAAGACGTTCATTGGAAAGGGATACTACTAGTTGGGTATGTATTGCCTTAATTTGAGTGAGGAGGTCGGAACGAGGGATTCAGTAGAAAGTAATGTGTTAACCACGTTTGAAGATGTTTCCACTTTTTCTGTTTCCATGATTGATGTAATCCCAAATGAATTTAATAAATTTGCTTCTTTGGATTATTTTGTTTGTTCTATTTCTTTATGGCATAAACGTCTTGCGCATACAAATATAAAAAATATTGAAAAGATGCATAACAAATGATTAATCCAAATTGATAACAAAGATTTTGGAAAATGCAAAACTTGTGTAAAATCAAAGTTTACAAAGAAACCTTTTCCTTCTATTAAAAGGGACACATCAATTTTAGAGTTGATTCATTCTGATATTTGTAAATTAAATGGAATACATACCCGATGAGGTAAAAGGTATTTCATTATTTTTTATGATGACTTTAGTCGTTTTTTATAAGTTTATTTGTTACACTCAAAAGATGAAGCTTTTGAAGCTTTTACACTCTATAAAGCTGAAGTCGAAACGAGTGAAAAGGAAGAATATGGGGAAGATGGCTATCTAAAGTCGATAGTCTAGTAGGTCCTTGTAAGGCGGGTGGAAGGAAGTGACTCGACCAATAGGTTGAGGAAGTCGGGCAGGTCTGGAGGTAGTGCCTCCTAAGAGATATGTAACTGCATCATTCAAGATTATTACTTGCATCCGAAGATAGATGAGCGGAAGATGGACGAAAGCCCTTGAAAGTGCAACTGATTCTTATCTGGTTGTTCAAAGTCTGCCTATTTTTGATGACATGAGATTCAAAACTCCCCTTAAATAAAGTAAAGGCAGATGCTCCCAATTTCCTCAATCCTTCATCTGGTTAGGCTGTCGATAAAGTAAGCTGGATGTGCTAGTTAATTTTGTAACCCATGAAAGCTCAAGAAAGAAAATGTCATCTCAAGGTCGATCTTTCGACCACCTCCTTGAAAAATCACCCGATCTCAATTTGTACAAACCGTGAATACCGTCAATTTCATCATTTATTTTAGTGAATTTTTGTCATGAAGTTGTTTCGAATAAATAAATATGGACATTATCATCTTTATTATATTAATTTTAGTAAATAAATTTCATCAAGATCGAGAAATACATGAAACAATGTAGTTTTTACGTAGAAACAAAAATATATGAAACATTTTCATCAGGAAATAAATTATTTGAATCAATTTCATCATTATTAAACTATTTCATGAAAAAATTCACTAAAATAACTAATGAATCGATGGTTTTCATGGTTCGTATAAAAAGTTTGGTTTGTAGTTCATCTTTCCCCAATAGGTAAGATCTTTTGTTAACCAATCTATTTGTATTAACTATATTAACTCTCTGAACCAATAAGAATTCATTTAATGTCATGGTTTATACATCACATTGTATTTATTGTGAAGGACGATTTAGTAATTTATTTTATGTTTTTGTATTATTCTAAGGCATTTAAATGGAGTAGGAGCGGAGGCCTATAGTGGCCTTTGGGGGTCTGGGCCCCTACGATTTTTTTTATCTTTTAGGTAGGTAAAACTTAATCCACTATGTTATACATTTATTCTTTTACTTCTCTTTAAGTACGGTCACCCAGTTAAAAGGCATGTATTCCGCTACTGAAATGGAGGTTACAAAATTATATGATTTTAGCTATATTTTTGTGATGTAACGGTCCATTAAATAAAGTTTGTGATGTAACTTATGAACATGTTTGGTAACACCTGTGAACATGGTCACAGTTTCACCTATGAACAAAATTACAATCTCAATATTTTTCATTTTCACTTGTGAACACATCTAATGTTTCACCTATAAACATATGATTTTGCTATTATTCTCCACTTATGAAGACATTAGTTTCATTATGAGCACACGATTGAGCTTATGAACATATTAGTTGATAAACTTGAAAGAGATGATATAATTTTGGTTATAAAAAACCAAAGGCAAGTATTGGAACTGAATTTTAGGTATGATAGATGTTATTTTAATTTTTCAAGAATGCTTTTGTTCACCTAAGTTCACACTTGTCTATAACACATGTGTTTCCGTTATATTATAAGGATATCATTGTATCTTTTCAACCGTAGATCAAAAAAATTGAAGGATGTGAAGGGTTAACAAAATTAACACCATAGCTTGATTAACAAAAGAACAACCCCCTATAGGGGGTGTGTGTGTGTATATATATATATACTAGAAGGACACTCGTGCAATGTAACAAGATACATCTCGATTTTAATGTTTCATTTTATTCTGTCTCTATCGATTAATACGATTATATGTGTTTTTGAGAAACCGATAATGTTTTTTATTTTTAAATGAAATATAAATTTGAAGATATTATATAAATTAGAATAAAATATATCGATATTGGTATCAAATTAACTATTCAAAAATTCTCGTTTTTTGGTGTAATTTATTGAATTAGATTTTTATAATAATTTAATTTATATTTAATAACGAAATAATTTATTTTTGATTTAATAACATAATTTTTTATAAAAATAATAATTAAGTTTTCAATTAGAACTCAATTGTTTATCTTAATTACATTTTAGATCTTTTATATTTAAAATGAGATGTTTATCCTATATTTAATTGTGTTTATATTTAAAATAATGTGTTTATCCGGTGTTTGATTATATTTATCTGCAATTAGTTACACGAATTCAAAAATGAAGTTTTGATAAGTTTGTATTTACGCACAATTTACTTGTAATCTTAAGTTTTAAATAATATGTATCAATAAACTGTAATTCATACATAAAAAAATAATTTTCAATAATTTTTATCAAATGCTTTATAATATAATATATATATATATATATATATATGTGTGTGTGTGTTTGTTTTTTTGACAACAAAGTGCAATTTAAAACAAATTATGGCCTGAAGCACTTAACTATAGAAATACATCACACACTTACTTTATCCATCCCAAAATAAATGTTATTGAAATAACATACAGTTTTAAATATATATAATTATTACATTTTTTTGTTCACCAAACGACATATCCACCCTTATTTAATCTCTCTCTCTCTTCAAAATTCTTATATATTTGTACATTAATTAAGGGTAAATTTGAGAATTTAGTTATCTAATTTTGATAGTGAACACTTATTTTGAGACAAACATAAATAGAAAAGTAAACAGTTATTTTGGAAGAAAAGGACTATAAAATAAGAGGAAGCATAGAGGAGGAGAAAACCTGTTGTAATTTGTTTTGGAAATTTTGGCTGTAACAACGTCCATGCTGATAATATTCCAGATGAGAGGAAGCTACATAACTGTACAATCTTAATACCCTGAAATGGTGTGTGCAAAGAAGAGAAAGTCGCTCAAAATGATCCAGTATATATACACTTGCAATTGAATCACAAAGAAAACACCAACATGCATGGATGGCTAATTAATCATGAAGTAACTTTTTTTTATTAACCTGGATATCCGAGTCTGATTAATCCCAGAACGACCACCTGCTTTGTAGATAGCCTGGAGTCATTGCATTTGAACCTCCATGGCCACAAGAAGATTTTTATTCCTCCTTCGATTTGAACTTGAGACCTCCTGGTACTTTTGACGTTTGGAGCCAAGCTCAAACCAATCAGGCACCACCCTTGTGGTTAACTTGGTTTCATTTTAGAAGGGGCCGGCTGTCACATAACCAAAATGTAGCTAGAAAGGCTATATAGCATGTCGTAATAGCAGGTACATAGAACGTCCAACTGACGTAGCGGGAAAACGCAAAAGGTTCAACAGACGTCTAAACCCTAAAAGATAACGAACCTACAAGCATGAAACTCCGAAATCTAAGAGAAAAACTCTTATAAAACTAGAGATGAAACTATAAGGATAATTTTACTGATCATAATTAACTTTAAACTGAACTGATAAGAAAAAACCAATAAACCCTATTTGTAGAATAAACTAAGGGATAACTATAGAATCTAAAATTAAACTAATCTTAAACCAACTAGGAAAGTATTTAATTAATTAAATAAAGATTAAAGGATATCAAATAAAGGAAACCATAACTTGGGCTTATTTCGAGCTCATTTGCTTTTCTCCCGTTGATCTCAAAAAGGCCCGTTAACTTTCGGGTCCGTGCTATATCACCTACGAATCTACGATAGATTCATCTCTTGGTTGTAAAATAAATTTTACTGTATTTGCAAGGTACTAAAGAGGTTGGGTTGTTCTACAAAATGGGATAGTGATTATTCAAGAAATTTAGATGACTTGAAAAAAAAAGACATGGTCTTTGTGATGAGGATCAATGACCTTTGATGAAATCAACAAGCTTAATAAAGCTCCTAAAAAACCGGTCGAAATAAACATATTGATGTGAAGGGTCATACTAAAACGAAATTGGGTTTATAGGATATCAAAAATGTCTAAGTGTCCTAATAGACCGCTTTATAAGATTTGAAGCGTCCTAATAGACCGCTTTATAAGATTTGAAGCGTCCTATCTAAAAGTAATGATGTTGTAATAAGTTTATAGAACATTTTTTTTAATGTCATAACAAGTTTTTTAAAACATTTTTATAAAAAAAATCACATTAGCTATTTTATAGGACACTATTTGAAAAAATGTCTTATAAAAACAAGTGTCCTATAAAAAGATTTGTTCATAGCTCACTTCTCAAAAGTGTCCTATAAAATAGTTAATACGATTTTTTATATTGAAGACGAAGTATCATGTGAGAATAGGCGTAAGAAGGGGTCATTGATCCAAGAGTGAAGATCCCTTCTTACCCTTCTCACCCTAACCTGAACCAACCTCTATATTGAAAGTATCTTAAAGAACTTGTTAAGACACCCAAAAACATCTTATAAACTTATTACAATACCTTTAGAAAAGAGTTATATTATTTGGTTTTGTAAAATGGTCTACTGACACCTAAAAATTGTTGGCGTCCTATAAACCTGTAGTTGATCAGAAGATAATTGACTCGTTAATCTTATCTTCTTTTGGAATGTGATAGAACGATGATGTTCCTACTAGGGGTGCTCAAAAACCCGACCAGCCCGACCAACCCGATCAACCCAACCCAACCCAATGTGAAATAACCCAACCCGAAGCAACCCGATGTCTAATTGAGTTGTAAAATTGTCAAACCGTAGATATTGGGTTGATATTGGGTTACTATTATTTGAACCCAACCCAACCCGATGAACCCGACGAACTCGATATCCTTTTATTTCTTAGATTTAATATGATTGTTGAATTTTTATTAATATATACATTAGACAATTACACTATCAAGTATGCTTTTCATATACACATATTTCCAATCTATTCATATCTCTATATAACTCATTCAGTAACTGTGAACATATATATGTAAATTGAGAAAATTAACTGAATGTGATATACGTAATAAATATGAATAAGTTGTATCAAATGGTTGATGATGAAAAAGAAATTATGAGTAAAGAAATAACATATTAAAAGTTAGAAGAATATTTTAATATACCAAAGTATCAACCCGACCAACCCGTACGAGTTGGGTTGGGTTGGGTTGCACTTTGGGTTGGGTTGGGTTAAGATTTTTCCAAACCGCAAACATTGGGTTGGGTTGTTCAAATGTCCTCAACCCGATCAACCCAACCCATAAGCACCCCTAATTCCTACATATCGATATTTAGATGTCAACTTTGCATACAACCCTAGTTGTACCGATTCCTATCCATTGCCTACTTTTGGTGTCTTGATCACCACAGCCCCACTATCATGTGGCGATATTCGATGAATGCAACTTCAACAACTTGTATATTTCTCCAAAGTTCCACAATCTTTTGAGGATCACAGCAATATGGATTTTTGATGCCAAATAAGAGAATTTCAATCCATGGGCTAACATCAGCAATCATTGATAAATATGATTTTGCATTCTTGTCGATACTATACTATAAAAGTATTTACCTTATGTTCTTAAAATATTTTTAAAATTCAACTCTACAACTTATTACTACTTACGTACAAAACTTAAAAGCTTCTAACTGATAACATGTTCAAATACTCCACAAATGTTGAGTCCTACTAAATATGACAAAGTACTCCATAAAATTAATCAGTTCAAACATATATATTGGATTTTTTTTAAAGAGAAATTGCATTTATTTTCCATTTTGGGTTTACAAATAAATTTTACATCCTGTTTCATCGTTAGGCTACACAAACTAGTGTATGCTAAACCACAAGGGTGGTGCCTGATTGGTTTGAGCGTGACTCCAAAGGTCAAAAGTACCAGGAGGTCCTAGATTCAAATCTAAGAAGAAATAAAAATCCCCTTGTGGCCACGAAGGTTCAAATGCGGTGACTCCGGGCTATCTGCAAAGCAGGTGGTCGCTCTGGGATTAGTCGGCTCGTATAGCGGGTTGGATATCCAAGTTAATAAAAATAAAAAAACTAGTGTATGCTATGCATATAAATCAGATTCATTCTATAAGTGTTGAAGAGAAGTTAGTTACGATTGAAAGAGAGATCACTTGACAACAGTTGACTACATAATGTAATAAGCTAATTGTCTAATAAAATTGGAAAAACTAATCCATAAAAGTGACCACCAAAGAAAGCAACTCCCCTTCAGTTTTTGTCTACGTATTATTTTCTTCCAGTATGACATAATTTCACGAAATGGGTTTAATAAACACTCAACTCAACTGATGTCTCAAATCTGTTCCATTTCCTCGATCTTTAAAGAAACAACCATTTAGTGTTCTTTAAGATAGAAATCAAGTTTGTTTACATTCCACCCACTAACCCCCCCCCCGCCCAAAGTGTGTTTGGTCATCAAGATTTTTATAGCAAGATTCATCTGTGCCACTTGTGTTATGTGTCGGTGCCACTTGTTTTGTGGATACCAAAGTAAGTAGCTAACTAAAGTCTATGTTGCCTATGTAACTGGGCTACTGGCCATATAAATTGTTCAAACATCTGTGTTGCACAATGAACCTCAAAAGTGTGAAAGCTAATCGACTTTATCATCATTCGAAGCAGATATACGTTTTGCCACTGAATATGGTTCCATTCACTCTAGTGCTTGCTACAAGTTAAACCCCCAAAAAATTCTCTCATAACTCTGCTTCTGATGGCATTACACTAATTAATATATAAGATTACTACTGGAGTTCAAGTTCAAATCAAGAATATTTGGATGGTAGAAATTTAAGCAACGAAGAAAGATAATATTCTCATGTACCTTCCAAGTTGATGGAGTTACCTTCATCTTTCAGTGCATTACAAACCAAACGAATCAGGTATATATCTCACACAAAAGTAGTATTTGAAGGGTAGGATGTAAGCAGATCCATCTTGTCTTTGTGTAGGCCTAAATAGCTAGACTAAAACAAGCAAATACTTTATTAGAACATTACATAAAAATGTTAAGAAGGACCTGTTATTGAAATGGACCCATGAGCAGCAGAATGGGGCCAAGAATCAATCAGACAGTAAAGCAGTGGATCAAGACAACACCTATAAGAAAAAAGGAGATATATTATTGACTTTAAAAGCAATATGCTTCGGTCACCATGAAGGTTACGACTAAATTATTCGGAGATCACACAATATCATAAAACTCAAAAGTTGATCTAATGAAGCTGTTGTATTCAGATACAACACAACCCATTTATCCCAAACTAATTGGGGGCACACGCTTGTATCTATGACCAACTCTTTTTCCTCAATTGTGCAGTTTTAGCTTCTCTTGAAAGATACCACTCCAACCTTCTTTCACCCTAAATCAAATTATGGTATTCAAGCCACCCTTTTGCTCTTCAACCCGAATGGGAAGATCGACAAGTTAGAAGGAAATATTTTTTGTATAAACATGTTTGAGTCCGACATCGACTAGTCTTGGACCATTTCTCCTCCATATATGTGGAAGTTCCCTTCTATGTTAAAGGGCTCTTTTAAAAAGTAATCTAAAAGGGTTCTACATATTCTCATAAGACGCATGGAATTGGTAAAGCATTTTATTTGAACAAATATAGAACCAAAATCAACGGCTTAGTCTCTATTACCGGTTCTCCCTCCTGAGTTGAGACCAATCTATTTCCTCTCCTCTTCAGTGGCCATTGAAGCATGAAGTGGATACGACCGTGATAATGATACATACTATATTTGCACATAATGATATCCTTTTTCTTCCATACCAAGTTGGGAACTTCTTGTCACGTGAAACCTAAAACTGAGTTTTAACATGTAGTTAGCATGCACAATCTATCTCATTAGTCCCTTTTGAGTTCCACATTGGCTAGAAATGGATCATTTATCTTCAATATATATTGGAACGTAGATTTCTTTTCTACTCAAGGCCTCTTTTGGGTTCCATGTATTTTCTTAGTCCTTGGTCCTCACCTCCAAATTTAAGATATATTATCTACGTAAATAATGTGATGATAGCAAGCCTTCTCCAAGAATAAAACGGCTGATCAACAATTAAACAACTTCAGAATTAATGAACACCAACAAAAGAGGAAATTAGAGAAAAGGTATTCCTACCAATGTTTACTGCAAATAAATTAAAATGCAAGTGTAAGATTACACAAGATTGAAAGATCCCACATCTATACCACATTCTGAGCTGGCTTACACAAAAACAATGAATAACATAAAGAAAGGAACAAAAAAAACCATATTGTAATATAACAGAAATTTTTTGAACTTAGGAACTACTTCGGGAGAGTAGTAGGTAACACGTGTTAACCTCTTAATGTAGAATGGGTGTAACAAAATCACAGTCCGAGCCAGCTAACAAAAATTGGATTTTTGTTCAGGACAAAGGACATCTTAAGATAAACCTCTCCTAGTTTCTGCAGAACTCAAAGGTTTTTCCTTTTCTCGTGAACTGGTAAAGATTGATTCTTGACACCCTCGTGAAATCTTTTGTTTGGTCACTCCCGCCTTTTTTAGGCTACCTTCTTTTCCAAATCTGACATCCCATAAGCAGAGCAAAGTTCAAATTTCAATCCATGATGTACAAGTAATTATGAGAGCACTTCCTGGATTTAAAGATTTCAGCTCTGAAAAAAAGGAAATACCTATCTTCTGAATCCAAAGATGTTGATTCTTTCAACTGGGCATGCTTAAAGTCTAAGACACCGAGTTATTGGACGTACCTAACGGGTGACCCAATAAACAAATCACGAGGCCTTAGTGTTTTGATATACTAATTAAGTTCATATGTCAAATATATTACTTCCATTTGTTTGGAACTTTGATATGGTATTAGAGAAGATTATACCGTATAAGACGTCATCCAACTATCCAAGATATGAAAAATACTTGTAAATAGGACGACTAATGGTTCTTGGAGATTCTGATTCTTCCACCATGCTCGAGATAGTTTTTGTCCTGCTCATTTGTGGTGCTTAAGGAGACAAATCATCCAAAATTCTTCTCGTTTGGCCAGCTTTATAGGCCAACTAGCAGGACTCCACCTCATCCCACTGTTCCTGGAGCCTATAAAAGACACACATTGTCACCTATAGACACATATCAGCTCTTGCGCCTACACTTAGAAGAGTGGGTTCTTTCCCTCCCAAGTCTCACCATATTTTGCCTAGCTTTCTGTCATCCCCACTCCTCGTTTTTCCTTTGCATTAGAAGACATAAGCTCAGCCTTGTTTCAACTTTCTTGAGTGTTAATTTGTATGGCATCTAGCTCAATGTCTTCACGTGGATCAGGTTCATGGACTGACAAGCAGAACAAGGCCTTCGAAAAGGCGCTCGCTGTGTTTGACAAGGACACCCCTGACCGCTGGCACAATGTCGCAAAGGCCGTTCCTGGGAAAACGGCACAGGAAGTGGAGAGGCATTTTCAACTCCTTGTGGAGGATATCAACAGCATCGAGAGTGGTCGAGTTCCTTTCCCTAAATACAGGACTACTAAAGGGGCATAATTAAGGTAACATTTATAATCCTACAATGAGCCGGGTTCATTCGTATAGTATGAAGTCCTTCACCTTGTATAGTGTCTAGACACCTAAGTAACCCCAATAGCAGATACATTCACATGTCTAACATGTTGCATCTACCCTCAAATTCACAACATTTTACAGAAAGAGGTAACTACAACCCTCTTGGTATATATCATATACGAATTAAATAGTCATCTGGGGCAATGAATCTAATTTGGCTAGCTGTGTAGATCAGACACTTAACTAGTCATGAAAATTTTAGCTAGTCGTGTGGAGACATTAGTTTGAACAGAAGTTTGCTACCGTAAAAGCAGCAAAAAGACATTCTTGAAAATTTTGCAAACCAATTTGACAGCAATCATGTGATTTTGCAGCTTTCACATCACCAAAGTGGATATTGAAGCCACACCCTAGTAACAGAACTACATACATTGCAACAAACGCATGCATGAAAAGCATATATTTCAATAAAATGCTATATTTCCTGTTAAAATCATGAACCTGTTTGACTATGATGCAGGATAATGAACGTCTCCATGAAAGCAAGCATGGATGATGGACAAGTAGCAATAACAAAGATCCAACGATCGTCTTCTTCAGTACAATTAATTGTAACTAGTATGGGGGAATCATTAGATTGATTCCTTGATGTATTTTGATTTTCTGCTACAAGTTGGCAGATCTCTCTCGTTCTTCATTTATTTTGGCTAAATGCACATCGTCCTTCGAATGCAAATAAGGCGAAATGTGCTTTTCGATTTCTTCTACGTATTCATTAGCATTTTGTCGATCAATAGCAAATCAACTAATGAAATATGTGTTTATTATTTGAGTTCTGATCTAATTTCCTATTCGATCTAGTGAGCAATATTACGTAAGGAATCTGAAAATCAAAAGAAATTAAACAAGAAATTACTTGAATTATAAGTTACCGTTCTAACGATTCTGTAACCTTTGATGACAATATCGCCTCCAATTCATCGCCATGGATGGAACTGCAATCTGCAAAGTAGAAAGGCGGGAAAACGATGGTCCTTCACTAGAGACGAAGGATTGCATCCAGGACCATTGATTGGTGTTTGGACTCCTAATTATCAGTTTTCAAATCTCAAGGTGAAATTGATTTTTAAGTTTTTTAAATAATCATATTTGATAAAATATATATATATATATATATATATATATATAAAACTTAAAATTATAGTATTTTGTTACAACTTATTTTTTACAACCTTTTTTAAATTCCACGTTCCAATTACATAATACACATTCAGGGACTGTTTGTTAGTTGCTGAATGGTATGGTACATAATGAGTAAGTGATCAGAATGATTAAGAGTGAGCATAGGCGGGTACCCGCCCTATTTGACAGGAACCGGAACCGACGGTTCTTGAGATATTAAAACTGGAACCGGTTAGAGCGGTTTTTGAATTTTTGGAACCGGGACCAGAACCGTCGGGAACCGGTTCCGGTTCCAGGTACCCGCTTCCTAAAATATTAAAATTTTGTTATTTAGAAACAAAAGATAAAACATTGTCAAAACACTAAATAAATAAACATGAATAAAAATTATATGAAATAATGATTACAAATATTGTTTAACGATTACAAACCATAATAAACTAATAGTAAATGTTGAAAGTTTAACGATTATATACTATAACTGTAAATATTCAAAGTTTAACGATTACATACTACGAATCAAATTAAACACACAATTTGAAAAAATGTGAATCATTTTATCTCAAATTCTGAATCTCGTTTCAACTTCTTGCATACTCATCGCATCCTCAACCTCGTACGGTACCTATAAATAATTGAGTGTTAAAAAAACTACACAAATTTTATATATAAAAAATTGCATAAACTTTGTATTAAAAACTGCACAAATTATATAAAAAAATTTCACAAATTATATTAAAAAATTTAATTATTTTTTTAATTGAAAAATATCGGGTACCTGTCGGTTCCGGTTCAGGGTACCCGGTCCCGACGGGTAACGGTTCCGAAAAATTGAGAACCGGAACCATTCTCTATCGGTTCCGTATTTTAGGAACGGGATTGGAACCACTCATATCGGTTCCGGTTCCGGTTCCGGAACCGGCAGTTCCAATGCAGTTCCAGTTCCGCAAGTGGGTACCCGGTTCCGCTGCTCACCCCTAAAAATGATTAAGATGCTCTCATGATATAATGTAAAATCAAATATAATTGTTTGGTAGTTGTTTATAATGAAATTAGGGCGCTGAATGGTTAAAGGAGACCCATTATACAAAATCATTCAGCGGGTTTTAGAACCATTAAGAGACAGACCTTTTTTTTGTCAAACAAGATTCACCTCTTAAGGATTCAGAAGTTGTCTCTTAATGAAAATATTAAGAGGTAAACAAACAACCTCCAAGTCTTAGCAATATTATATATACATTTAAATACATGATAAACGTTGACCTATACTAATACAGTATAATACGTTATAAAGTATGTATTATCTTTTTGAATGACTGAATTATATTAACTTTTCATTTGCGATTAATAATAAAATTTTGTATTATGTTACATTGCATGAGTTCATAACTAGTTATAAAAATTTGTTTTTTTTTAAAAAAAATAACAGTATTATTAAGCAAATATGTTAAAGAAAATACTGAACATGCCTGCAAGGTGTAGAGGCCAAAGGGGACACGAAACAAAACAAAAGCTAACGAAAATATTACAAAACAAAGACCACGAAGGTGATGATGGTGTGTGAGTTTTATTTGTTGTATTTGCCGTATATAAATATTATGTATTTAAAAAAAAAAAAAAAACAAGACCACACAGGTGAATCAAACCCGAAAATGGAAAAGAGAGTGTTTAAATTACGAGATGGGAGAAATATCTTTGCGATCAGCAGCTCTCAATTCAAAGACTACGAATAACTGATTATTAAGACAATCCCTAATGATAATCGAGGGCAAATATTTGATTTACCCATTCAAAGCAATTTACGTGAATGATTCTCTGTAATAGAAATAGGAAACATCATGTTTTGGGTACAAGTTTTTCTAACGTTTATTATTTTTATCAGAAAAAATAGACATGTTTGTATGTTGCTTCGATCTCTTACTGATTTTATAGTAAACTTTATATATTCAATTGTTTTTATAGCGTTTTGTACATTATATACAAAACACTCCGTTGAATGTTTCAGTCAGAAAATGTGAATCTCAAAGAAAACTGAATATACGAATTCTCTCCCAATTAGCTGGACCATTGTTGGGATGATTTAATTATGCACACGGTCTTTGGTTGAGGTTCATAAAGACCCGAATCTACTAAAGAAAAGAATAAAAGATGCACTTGACTTGTTCATGCATGCTCGACTTGGTCCAGGGGAAATCCTCGACGGGTACGAAAAATGCGTTTAGAAAAAAAAAATTAATTATTTTAAAATAAAAAGAAAGAAACGAGTTTTTTCAGTAAAAAAAATCCTTAAGTTTCAAAAACACATAATGACATGACCGACCACATGTAATCATAGTTCATGACAAATTTTAAAGTATACAAATTATTAAGCAACAAAAAATATACAAATTAGATTGTATATTAAAATATATGTTGGTTATTATTAAGGGCGGCAATATCATCCTCATCCTTGACTTTAAACCTTAACCCGCTTTAGATAGGAAAAACAATATCCATCCACACCACTTACCCAATTAGCTGGAGATCCTCATCCTGTTAGAGGCGTGTACCTGCTGACGGAGTAAATTTTTCATCAGTAGAGCGATTCATCTAACAGTGAATGGACACTAAACGAAATAAAGATAATGTTTGGTTTCGTTATAGAGGTGATCATTTGCAGACATGGGTTGGGCTCTTGCTGAGCCTAACTTATTTTTTTGTCCAACGGGCCTAATATTATAAACCCAAGTTTTTTTTTTTTCTTTTTTCTGGGAATAACTTGTCATTACCTGCCTTGTAAACAGACCGGGCTTGCCCACAGGCTAACAGGCCTGAAAAATGTAACTCATATAAATCTATAAACTTGATCACGAGCAATTAATTAACAAATATGAAACCAAAAAATAAAGAAAAAACACCGTTGCAATTAAAATTTTAAACAACATATAATGACATATGGATCTCAAAAAGTGGAGAAAGAAATTAAAAACAAATAACCCCTTAGCCTTTTGGGTTCTCAAGAATAACTAAAGAGTCTCATCTTATAACTTTAATAATTTAATTTTAAAATAAACTAGTATAATTTAAATTAAACATAAAAAAATATTAATTATAAAATATAAACGGCTTGAATGATATGTCCATATTTATTTTTACATTGTCCACGTCCGTCCATTAATATTAACGAACAAACTCGGACCCGTCCATTTTCTCGATAATGGTTGTCCAAGCTCGTATTTCTAGCGGATCGGATGGACAAGATTTAACGGGTCATCGTGCCCATGAACAACTCTAGCCGGTTATGGTGAAGAATGAAAATGTAACTACTATTATTATAAAATATAAAAAAATTTAATTATATAGCTTTTCAAAATAAAACTCTTGAATACAGCCGTTTCTATAGTAAATGTTGTTTTTGATATAATTTATTTATTACAAAAATAAATTGAGTAATATATAGAAATTCATTTTGAAGTGGAATCATGGATTTTGAAGAATTTGTTATGTTCAAAATATTTAAAGAATCTGTTGAAGATCCTATAAAAATCGTGAATATACAAAATTTTTAAACACCATAAAACTGATCATTGTGATATTGTAACTTAAGATCACAATGATCAGTTTTATAGTTAATCAAAACCATATATCCCACAAAATTCGATCCAATTGGTTTTTGGGTTAAGCAATTCGATTCACACAAAATCTTTATCCAAAAACCGAACGAAATAAACCAAAACCAAGTAAACCGAACCTAGGTTCAATTCGGTTATTAGGTAGTTTGAAAAAAAGCCGAGAACCGAAAAACACCCAACAAGAGTGCGACTTAATCCCACAATTTCTTTGTAATTTCGATCATCGTTGCAACTAAATTTACTCTAAAAATAAAACTTCTACCAAAAATAACGACCATCCCGCAACGATAAACAAAAAGGTACATCTTCGAAAAGAAAACAAGCTGGCATAGGATCGGGGTATGACCGTCACCCACTAAACCAACTTGAATACTGAAATTCGACTTGCTCATGCATTTCTACTGACTTCATAGATTCTACGCTTGCACATCTGGGTTAGACATCAAGTCTACGTACATCTTATCCCTCTCAGACCCCGCTTTCTGCAAAGCAGAATATACTGAATTTGTATTCTTTCGTCCGTAGATTCTAGAAAAGGGTCTTATACATGAAGAGGATGACGGCAACTGGGCATCTGGCTTATTATAGAAGAAGCAAGAAACCGTAACTAAAAAAACCAACATCAAAGAGTCTCGGCAATGAAGGTTTCCGATCAAAAAACAAGTAATTTGTGAACCTCAAGAACCTGATTGAATAATAATATGGAATCGATTCTGCTAGAAAGATTTTACCAAGATCTTTGGATAGCAGAACAGCTTGCTTGTTTCATTTTTTGCGGATTTTGACATCAAGAGTCCACTGAACCTTGCCCTCCGGCAAAGGAAGGGATTTGGGCAGTCGAAGTGGCACTTCGAACTCCCCTAAAGTCGACAATGGAGACGTTAATTGAAGGTTTTCAGGCTCGATGTGCACACCAAGCTGTCTTGCCACCTGCCAACATCAGTAAAAATTCAATAATTGATAACCAATTGATAAACACGTTGAATTAATGAAAAATGATTGATCTCTGCTAATACAACAAAATACTGTAAAAATTTCGAATTTTTCTTAATGACAAAGGATTACATTAAATTTCCCATTCTCGGTCTAGAATAGAACTTTACATCCCGCTGCACCGCACAAGTACAATACCGGTCATTAAATGCAACAAAGTTTGTCTCGATTCCTATTTTAGTGTAACAACGAATTTTCAATCCATGTAACAGAGTTTCAAAATTTCATAGTTAACAGAAGAAAATTTCAAAAAGAAAAACTGATGACGTGGATGTCAAGTTCATCACCCACTCCTCAGTAATCTTTCATAGACAACTCGTAAAAGGGTATCAATGTAATGGAATGTTACAAGATTGGCAAGTTACCTACCGGTCAAAATAGGAAATTTTGCAACGTTGTTACATCAATTGAGAAAAGAAATTAGTCGTTACAATAGGAACTAAACCAAAATTTGTTGCATTCTGTCCAAAAATAAATGAAAAAAGATAGTAGAGAATAAATCAAACCTCGGATATAAGTTCATCTTTGTCCACAGGTGAACGCAGTTCAGTATCTATCTTTATAAATCTTCTCAAAACCTACAAGAGACATCAAACAACTCAGACAACTGTTTAATATGGCAATGACTATATATATATAGAGAGAGAGAGAGAGAGAGAGAGGGAGGTTCAAACGAGAACAGTGACTAAATAAAAGAACAGAACGACTAAATCACGTTCAAAATCACATGTGATTTTACACTAAGGGTCAACGTAAAGGTATGTATGCAGGGGCCGTGGCCCGCGACCTCAGGTTGCGGCCAAAGTCGCGTGAATCAAATGTGATTTTACACATGATTTTTGTGTAAAATCACATGTGCTCATACCGTTTTCTTATTATCTTATTTGGTTACTGTTCTCGTAGGACTCTCTCTCTATATATATAATGCTTGTCTCCCCAAACCTCACAGATTAGGATAAAAAACATCTTCCAGGAGGAACAGACATAGGCATCAACACCAATAAGTAAATAACTATGATTTATATCATGAAAGACAATCGCAAAATTAAACTTGAAAGAAAACGAAGGGGATCCCAATTGAATTTAATTGGTAAATGACGTTTGCTCAAAACCTTTAAGAGTCCACAAGCTTATCATTAACATTAAGGGTGGTTTGGTACGCATACGGGACAGGCAACATAACGTAGGTGGGTGAAGGAACCGTGCAAGGTTTTAGTTGGCATGGGTAGTTTAGTAATGTACCAATCTTGTAAGATCTCTCTAATTTAGGAGCTCACATCATTAAGGGTGCATTAGTATGCAAGACTAAATGTGACACTTCAAAAACTTGTCCCACGTTTGGCGCCACATTAGACTTGGGACAGACAAGAATTGAGCGGGACAAAAACGCATTTTTTCCGTCCCACCAAGATAGGTGGAAAAAAATTCAGAGAGTTGGGATAAGATTGGTAAATTATTAAACTATCCATGTCAAATTAAAACCCTAAAATCATCTAGAATTCTTTCACCCGCCTACCTCACTCTTGAAAATCCATTCCTGCAGCGAACCAAACGCACCCTAAGAGAACTACAATCGAACATTTAAACAAGCTAGAGAATTAAACTACAAACCAGCCTAGCATTTTCCAGTCGTCTTGCTGCCGTTCGATATTCTTTCATTGTGTCTTCCTCGGTCTTTGGAACTACCTTCACCTCTTCAACTTCCTTGCGCTGATATAGCTGGTCGAAAATAGATGTTCGAAGGATTAGCATGATTACCCAATAAGGCAATAACAACATAAAAACAAATCCCAAAGGCTCTATCATGTCAAATTTCCCATTTGTTTTTTGAAAATGATTAAATTTTGTTCGTAAAATTCATGAAGAATTGTTCTCCCCCTGCCCTCACTCGATTCAAAATCATATTAAATCTTCAAATGTCAATCACAAAGCCCAGTTCATGACGAACACATAATTAGACAAATGCTCAGTTGGCTCAAATAAACTCAAAAGAGATGCAGACATCAAGAAAACTACCTTCCTCTGCTCGCTGATGAGATAAGCAAATTTATCGATGTTTGGGACTGCAAGCAACTTGGGCATCAGATGGTTGCGAAAATGCCCAGGAGCAACTTTAACGGTTTCACCTGCTTTCCCCAGCTTGTCTATAGTCTGAATTTAACAAAACAAATAATAACTTCATTTAGTTTTATGGAGTTTGCACAACTGCCAATAAGGTTTTGGACCTTCGGGATCCTCCTCAGAGGTCAGCGGTTTAAGTCCTGAAAGGCCACTAGGGAACTTTCTGGTTCTCCAGGTCCATGGGATTAATCAAGGTGGGGGCAAGCTGACCAAACACCCATGGTTAACAGAAAAACAATAATAATTTCATTTCATAGTGGGAGGGAAGGAGTCTCAAAAGCTGATCTACTTACAGTTGTAAGTATAACTTCCAATTTTCTGTATCTAACACCTTGACCAGCATAGAATAATGGATGATGCAGTTCACAATCACAGTTCTTGAAGAGCGTCGTATCTTTTAGAATCTTAGTCTGGCGGAGGATACTTCTACCATACTGGAGGTTAACCATCCTTCGTTTATATATTCAGTCGAACCCCAAAACGTTTATACTCCTAGAATAAGAAGCAATTTGTTAGAAAAGAACTGAAATAATTTGCAAGTTTTAACATAAATCGAAATTTGAAAACCTCAAATAAGCATATAATGTACATGATTGTCAGGCAATCATGAATTTATGATGATTTACTTCAACTGAAAATCAGAATTTTAGGGTTTTACATGAACCAACTAAACTCTAACCATCTGGAATTCAATCAAACCCTAGTTTACAGATAGAAGATTTTGAGATTACTTGGGAGAAGATCTCGTAATGTTGTCCTTTCGGTACTTGAAAATAAGAATGTTAGGGTTTACATCCACCAACTAAACTGTAATAATCTGAAATTCATTAAAACCTCAGTTTAGAGATTAAAGATTAAAGATATTTGAGATTTACTTGAGAGAAGATCTCGTTGTGTTCTCCGTTAGGCGGTGGTCGCCGGCGACGGGGCTTGAGAGGTGGATTCAGCCGTTCTGCTTCTCCAGTAAAGCAATGTTTTGTTTTCCCTACTATGATTTATCAGTGTTACTGAATTTCTAAAAGTGACCACAAGAGTTTTAATTATTCTATACCATGAACCGATCTATTTTATAATTTTCAAATCCACCACGAGAGTTTAGTAAATTATGAAACAACCCCAATATACAAACATTTTTACATACTTGATACCATCGAAAGAAAAAGAAATTGAAGTGCGGATAAAAGAAGCTGCGATTTCTTTTTACGGGGCATTTGGTTTCGAGTAAAGCATGGGAATGATAACGAAAAATATGGTTTGAGTGTAAGCGGCCGTTTATTAAACATTTATTTAGTAAGCGTTTATCAATAAAATTTAACATTATCACTTACTTATCGGGTAAAAATTTAGTCCATTAAAACAAGATTGTATGCAACAATTTATCCGGTAAGCGTTAACAATGGTAAAAGTCGTCATCATCACTTACCAGGTAAGACTTTCGGTTCTTGCGTTCACTCTTACCGTGTAAGATTTTTGGTCATTGTCATATTCGTCAATAAAATAATGCGATTTAATAAACGCTAACTCAAGTAAACGTTTGGTAAATATCCCTTAACTCATGCTTATGGAAATCGAGTCAAGGCTTAATTGATTTAGGTTCCATTCAAATATACAAAAGACAATATAGAATTACAGTCTTGAGATAAAATTACAAAATGGTTTTACGTAATTACAAGTTCAAATAAATAACAGGTTCAAAAAAATATAAATAAACAAAACCAAACCAAACACGAACATGATATAACTCCTCAGAAAACAGAATCCGAAAGGAATAAGATATAAGCAGACGTTATTTAGTAAACAATTCAACTATGTACGACCAAGTACATACACAAGCATACATTAATCGACAACTGTAACAAACAACAACAACATCGTCCCGTGAGTAAACCAACCTAACCTTTGAGACAATCGTTTATGCTAACTACAAATTACGGGGTAATAACCAGGGATTGGAAATAAGAACCGGACTCATTTGATAGAATAAAACGAGTCTTTACTAGATAACGGATGATGAATCTCATTCCCTGAAACGGGCTAGATTCCCCCTCAGTATTACACTAAAACAACTCAGGTAATGCGTTCCCTTTTTATGGATTCTTGACATACGTTAAAGCGTAAACTCATCTTTTTTATAGTATCCAAATGCTGGTTGTAGATCTTAATCAGAAACAACTGTTCGAAGGGGAAGTGAGCTCTCGATTCCCTTGTTCTCAGCAGCATTTCTCTCTGCCACAATCTTGGTCATTCCAAACATCTGGCAATATGCACGAGATCGTAATTGGTCAGTGCTGGAATTTGGTAACAGTTCTTACGATTCATCCATATAAACAAAACAAACCTTTGAGATGCTCTTTTTGAAGCAGGTCTTGTGTTCATCCATTGAAGCATGAATAAACTCATCGATGTGATCTTTCACATCCTGCAAGAAAGTTGCATCATCTGACTTCTTCTTTCGACATGAATCCATGGCTGGAGCTGGAGCAGAAGGAACCTGGCTTTTTTCGGTTGCCATCTTGGTACTACAGCATGACCAAAAACTTCAGTAAAATAGGCTTTCGTTTGAATGAGAAAACCAAGTTCGTAGTCAGAATAACTGATTTAGAGAACGAGACCAATAGCCTTATTGTCATATTCATGGGGATCACTTTTAACCGTATGCATGCAAAATCTTGACTACAACAAGGCGAAACATGAAGCAATTACCCATTTGGAGTTTGGGAAGAGGTCCGAGTCTATCAACATCTTGCTATATGCCGCAAATGGTGCCCATTAATTAAAGCAATGAAGTTGGAAGATGGTTGGAAATTGCTTGTGATGAGTGTTGTAAGAGTGCATTTGGGACACAGGTTATATTGGATAGGAGACGACTGGACTGGATGGGTGAGAGTGAGGTTGGAGGTGAAAGAATTGCAGAATGTTTTAGGATTTTAATTTGACATGTGTAGTTTAGTAATTTAAGTCGTATTTCATCTACTTGATTTTTGTTCCACCTATTTTGATTGGACAAAAAATTGCATTTTTGTACCACTCAGTCCCGTTCTGTCTTAGTCCAATATCCCACCAAACATGGAACAAATAATTTTTGTACTGTTGTACAGTCCTGTCACATCCTGTCACGCGTACCAAACAGACCCTAAAGAAATAAACTACATTCATTCCTTCAATGGGTTCAGTTTATTTTAGTTATTTTGGAACAGAATGGACAAATCTTGCCAAAGGGCTAGGATGGCCCATAATCAAGTCCTATAATCATATACAAAGATAATGAAAGGCTGGTTTTCATGGTAGATAAAACCATGATCTGCGATTCGACTTCTGGTTTCCATTTAACATCACTATCAATCCGGGTCTTTGCACGGCAGTGTGATCTTCTGATCATTACCAGTCTTCATCACCCTTCAATTGCTACTGTTCTTAAAAATGTAAACTAAAGAAATAAAGAATGTATGATGTTTAAACAAGGTTGGGCATATCTCGGTCATGTAATCTGATCTAAAATTGAGTCCTTTAAGTTGCATTTGATAGGCAGACGAGAATGGAAAGGCAGGAGTGAGGCAGGCGGTGAAGAATTGTGGAAGGTTTTAGAGTCTTCATTTGACTAGTTTAATAATTTACCAATGTTGTGTCATCAGATACCATCCTATCCCACCTAGATCCTGTCCTGTTCCAATCTGATGTCAATCCAAACGTGTGACAAGAAGTTTTTGCACTACTCTGTCCAGCTTACCAAACACCCTTATAGTCGTGCAAATCATCTTAATCGTGCCTAGGCCACTAGGGGTGCGTAAAAATCACACACACACACACACACATTGGGATATATCCTAAAGAGCCAAGCTAGTCATCAAGATAAAAGAACCCAACAAGTATCCAAAGAACATAGGAATCACAAATAAATATATACTTGCACAACCAAATATCATGTTAATTCAACTGAACATTGTCCACAATAAGCAATATTCATCAGTTCAAACTGGAATAAATTAAAGAAACGACTTCAAGTAGAAAATTTAATGATTTTAATAACAAAACCAAAGGAAAAAGAATCTAAATCGAAGGCTATTATCGTTCTTGATGTTCGAACTCAAGTAGAAATACATGATTCTTTCTCACTTTTTGGACTTTAAACGCAAGCAATAGATCATGTAAACGAATCCTAAGAAATTATCTCATAATTTTACTTTGCCATAAATCGCAAACGTTAGAAATTACAGGCAAGCTAACTAAACAAATTCTAAATGGATTTTTATATGAACTTTTCTTTTCACTAGGTTCGTAAATCACAATTTCATACCAGAAACCAATAACAGAACGTATCTGTTCATGAGTGTTCATCACAGATTCATCAAACACCTTTTCGAAGACAAATTAGGCCTCCCGTATGGTCATTATTTTGTTTCTAATTGTAAGTTTCATCAATTTCGGCAATCAATTCTTCAAAACCTAAACGAAATTAACTATGAACAAACCCTGGATGACTGAAACCTTGAATCTTCCAAAACCACATCAGATTAAGATCGAATTTTAAAAGTTCTACGACATCAGCGTGTAAAAAATTAATGATTTGACACTTACCGGAAGAACACAACTCTCCAGGAATTATCTTGCGAGACAAGCTTTGCTTGAAGTTCTTTTTTCTTCTGGAGAAATCTCTCCCCCCGCATTGTATATATCGGTCGGTGGACCTTCAAAAAACGTTGTCGTTTTATATCAAGGTCTTGAATATGGGCTGAATGTTGATCCAGCCCATTAGCTCTATTGACCCATTTATTTCTGGATCGACCAATTAAAACATTTGGGTAATACTAACTTGATGTGTACTTATTTGTTAGGGGTTGTTTGTTTACTTTTTAATAGTTCCATTATGTAGTGTTTGGTAAGCAGACTGGATGAGACAAGACAGGACGGTATGGGACATGACAGGACATGACGGGACATGACTAATTGTCTGTCCTATGTTTGGTACGACTAGGACAGGACATGACAAAACTATTAAAATGACCATATTACCTCTAAATGTTGTTCAATGTTATTTTATATCATATAATGATTGTAAAATGACAACAAATCAATCAAAATAGTGTCATTTTAACTTTAGTCCCATGTTGTTCCACCTTTTTTGGTGGAACAAGAAATATCAAGATTTGTCCCACTAAAATTAAAAATAGTCCCACTTTATCTCATGTTTTTTTTGTCAATGGCATGCCAAACATGAGACTATTTTTTTTGTGTCCCATCCTGTCCCATGTAGTCTGCGTACCAAACGCACCCTTAAGAGACAACATCTGAATCATTAAGATGTGAATCTTGTTTGACAAGAAAAAAGTCTGCCTCTTAATGGTTACAAAACCCTCTAAATGATTTTGTATCCTGAATCTCCCTTAACCATTAAGACCCATAATTTCATTGTACACAATTATCAAACAATTATATTTCATTTTGCACTATATCATGAGAGCCTCTTAATCATTCTGTACCAAATCATTCAGCAATTACCAAACAGCCCCTTAGTTCCAAGTTATTTGAAAATATTTGGACAAAAAATTATTTACCAAAAACTTCAACCAATTTTATATGGAACTTGTTTTTAAGTACATCAATCTCAACAGATATTTTTTATCTCACTCAGTGGGCCCCGAGACCAAACCCAGGACCTATATTATATCTGGACAAAGTCGTCACGTCCCTTTACCAACTAAGCTACAAGCTGAAGGTAGTTATTTGATAATATTTGAAGTATGATATTTCTGATGTTTTATATGTTTGTGAGATGTATAACATGCCAAATGTAATTTGATCTGTTATGAATACTGTGTTATCATTGTTATTCATGAAAAGCGTTGGTTTAGATCGATAGAGATGATAACCTGCTAGACATGATCGTCTGCACTTCCTAGAAAAAGCGGACTTGGACAACCATGCTAAAAAAATGGGTAGGCCTAGACTAACCTTTAATATTAATGGACGGAATGACAATTCATTTTGCATTATGAGTCATTGCAATGCCAAACAATCAAGTTTCAGAAGAAGAAAAACCGTATGTCCACGTAATGCTCAATCCTGACGTCTGCAAGACGTTGTTTATAAAATCTTGTAGTATTGAATAGAGATCTTTATCCAACTTAGGGACCGTTTACCAAACACTTAGCCGGTAAGTGCTTGCCGGTAAAATTTAACACTATTATTTACTTACCGGGTAAAATTTTAGTCCACCAAAACGACATCGTGTGCAACAATTTACTCGGTAAGCGCTTACTGTGGTAAGAGTCGTCGCCCTCACTTACCGTGTAAGACTCTTGATCATTGTCTCGTTCTTACCGGGTAAGATTTTTGGTCCTTACCATATTCATCCGGTGAGGTAATGTTACTTGATAAGCGCTTAGCTGGGTAAACGTTTGGTAAACGGCCCCTTAGAGAGAACTGTTTGCGTATTTAAAAACTCAATTATATTCTCTCCATCGCCCGAAAGTTTAATATATCTTTTGAGAGACCGACAAATGCTAAAAACTCATCCATATTTAAATATAAATCACTTGTGTTCTTCATTTATCTTATTATCATTTTAAGTGATTTACTGTTCGTGTGTGAAATTGTGAATAAAGAAAATTACAACAACTATTTTTATTGGGTCGATCAACCTTTAACCGCAAGGTTGCCCAAACAAAAAAGATATTATAAAAATAATTGTACTGATATTTATACAGTAACAGTTTTTCATCAAATATACCAAGATAAATCATGTTTTCAATATAGTTTATAGTATGTAATTATAACCAAAATAGTTTATTAATACGAAATATCAGTAGTCTTACTGGACATAAATAAAAATATTGATCTTAACTTTGTTCCACAAGCATTTTATCAAATTTTTTTACTGTTTAAGGATAATAAACAATTTTGTGAAAGTTCATGATAAGTTGGTGCCTTCATTTGAGAACCCACAGAATTGTGATAATCATGAGAACCGGTGTAACATATGCTATGTTACATGATTTTGTCCCATCTACGGCTTGGATTTAGTATATTGACTAATATATGTTTTGTTAGTTATATTTTTAATGTTGTACATACTTCAGGGGCTAGTTTTATCAATTATTTATAGTCAAGTTAGGTATGTATTCTCTTTGTTCTCTGTGTCTTGGTTCACGCTTTTCTTCAATGAAAGAGAGAGTATTCTATCTTGGTCTCAATCATCATCTTCATCATTGTTGCTATCATCCACCTATCTCTTCTAATTTGGTATCAGAGCATAGGCTTTTGAATCGTTTCATGGTATGTTATCAACATTAATTATTTTTTGCTGCTTTTGATTTCTTTTCTTTGACTTAAATCAACGAATATTCAACACCAATCACCACCGTTCTTCAACACCAATCGACGTCGCCTCCCATATTGGGTGCTCTATCTCCCTACTGTTCTCAATAGAACTCAACACAAGCATTCCCGTGTTCCCCTTTTTTATGGTATCGATTCAAACAATCATCTGCTTTCTAAATTAAGTATCTTAGATTGTTTACCATCTAAAATTATCAGCATTGCTATTGCTCTAATATTGATCATTGTTGCTTATCATTGGCTGATCTTGTCAACATCATTAGGGTTTATTGGTATTATTAGTACACTGTTGTTGCCCGTTGTCAACTGGTATGTGGTTATCTTTCAGAACATGGCAACACCTCTTGTCACACCTCACCATATTTCGATCACTCCCAATGGATCATACTCTATTTTATAGGCTCATCACATGACTAGTTACTTTTAATCTCGTAAGTTGTGGAGAGTTGTCACTGGGGCATTACTATCCAGAAGGAGAAAGAAAGCCGATAAGATTGATATTAGAGATGAAGATTGGTTGTGTAAGAATAGAGAAATTGTTAAAATTCTATGTAATACCTCGACACTCGAGATCAACTAATAGTTTGGTTTATTTGTTACCGGAAAAGAAAGTTGGGATTTTCTAAGGGACCTCTACACCACCAAGGATTTGGCCCATCAATACCAACTTCTTTCGACACTTCACAGCAAGTGCCAACAACTAGGCTAATCCATAAGCGCTTTTCTTATATGAAATGCAGGTTATATGAGATCAACTAACACTTGTTGGACCGACTCTTAAGTGTCAACAAGATGCTATGATTGTCGTTGCTCATCAAAAACAACAACTCGTGATCCTTCTCATGGCACTCCATAAGCGTTATGAACCCTTACGAGATTTACTCTTGCATCTCTCTTCTCTTCCCATACTTGAAGTTGTTGTTACTAAACTAATTTTTAAAGAAACAAGATTGGGTGTCTCTGTTTCACCTACTAATGGAATTTTGTTCACTCCTATTCACATAGGCAACTGAAAGTTCAAAAGAAGCAAATATCTTGTTATGGGCAACAAAAAACCTTTAGAGTGTGTTATCTATCATGATCCTAGCCATCAAATACTCTATTGTCCTAACTTCTTGCAAGTTTTGTGAGAGAAAAAATCACAAGCACCATGTATGTGATTGCTTCAAGAACCCAGATCGTAAAAAAGCTCTTGTTGGGTCCACTACGACTCAAAACTCCTTTACCATGCCTTTTGGGTCACCATAAGCTTAAAGTCTAATACTTATACTTTCAATGATGTGATTAAGCTTATGTAAAAAAGCTCTGGTTGTTGTGTACATGATCCTAGGATGAAGTAATTGGGATAGGCCGTAGAGCGGTCTGATGTTTGAGTTGGTCTACCTCTATATACCTAAAAACTTTATGCCCCTTTCATTTTCAACATCTGTTGATTTACACAACTCTTTTGATACTTGGAATTCAAGATTAGGACATCTTTCATTTGATATACTTAAATTACTTGTTTCATCAAATCACCTATTTCATCTGGTGTTTTAGGTTCTATTAAAAATGAGAAGTTATCTTGCTTGTCATGTCAACATGGAAAATAACATGTGTTACCTTTTTACACCAATGATATTACCTCTGTTGCAACTTTTGATTTGATACACTCTGATGTGTGGGGACCTTCTCCTCATGCTACCAAGGGAGGGTCCAAGTATTTTGCCATATTTCTAGATGGTTATACTCGTTTCACTTAGATCTATCTTATGAAACACATGTCTAAACTACCCCAAATATACATGAATTTCTTACGTATGATCTGAACCCAATTTACCGAACACATAAAAATCCTTCATGCAGATAATGTTGTTGATTACAAAGAACATTCATTCTTTGCATTACTTTGCCAACAAGGCATCATCTCCTAATATTCATGCCCTTGCACATCTCAACAAAATGGTAGGGCTGAACAAAAACATCGCCATATGTTAGATACGATTCATACCTTGTTGACCTTAGCAAATACCTAGAACGTTTCTAGGTTGAGGTTGCTCTTTTAGATTTTTACACCATTAATCATCATCTGACACCTCTTCACCATAATAAGTTTCCATATGAAGCCTTATATGGTATGCCTCCCGCCTATAATCTCCTCAAAGTTTGGGGGTGTGCGTGCTTTGTTCTAATTCAACCTCATGAATGTACCAAACTTCAACCTCATTAATATCGAACATAAAAGATATCATGTTGGGATCCTATCTCCAAACGACTTCGTCTATCTCTTCATGTTTAATCTTGTGAACACGATATATTCTCTTCCATCTCATTATTCCAGTCTTAATTCGACTCTCCATCTTATTTCTTTACTGATACATCCACTAAGTTGTTCCCATCGCCATCACCAACCTTGGAAAATGAGGACATTCCAAATTCTTCTATGCCCTTTCCTCACCACTCTTCACCTGAGCATTCTCATCAATCCTCACCAGCATCTACATTTGATCAAGTCTTAACAGATTTTCCTGAAACATTTGTTTCACCTGATGATCCTGCTCTAGATTAATCTGTAACATACACTTTCGCAAATACGTTGCAATTATCCCCTTTATACGTGTTTATGTGATCAAAACGTAAAATTTGGAAGCAAACCCTAATGCAATAAACTATATATGAAATAGTCGGAATCATCGTACGAGGCCCGGGGCAAAACAATTGGAAAGAAACGGGTCAAAAACATAAATATCTACGTTACGGATACATAAAAACTGACTTTTCTTGGAAGATATTTTGAGATATTTCTATTGTAAGTTGTAGATTATCTCTTTACGAACACGTGAGTGAAAACCACGTAAAAAACGGAGGTCCGAGCGAAAAGTTATGCGATTTTTAGTGATTAGTGGTCAAACMGAGTTTTCAGCCGAGTCAACTCAGTCCCAACTCGTAAAAGTCGGTTATACATGTTATTTACCTTCTTTTTCACCCAAAACAGACTCTCATCTCCAAAACTTACTACCAAGGGTGATTTTGGCTTCATAGGGGTGAATCAAGGTTGTTTCAAGGGGTTTTGCTTGATTTTTATGCCAAATTCATCCTCCAATTAAGGTATAACTATTTCATTAGTTAATCTCTTGATTTGAAGCTAGTTAGAGATGAAATCAATRAAACCTAATCTGAGTTATATTAGTAATATGTTGTATTTAGATTGGTTATAGCCTAACTAAGTTGTTATGATGCTTGATTGATGATTTGGAGCTTTCGAAAATGAAGAATATAGGTTGAACTTTGATTTTCTTCATTAATGACTATTTTGGTGAAATTTTTGAGTATTGATCTTGTAATCAATAATATAAACATGGTTAGATGGTATTTTGAWTGWTRGAATAAAGATTGAATCCAAAATATGGATTTTAGCCTATTTAGTTGGTGAATTTGACAGCACCAAATCTATCTGAGATGCTGTTTTGAATGTGCGATAACTTCTTAACCGTAGCTCGGATTGCTACGATTCTGGACATTTTAGAAAGTTTATATGAGATCTAAACCTGTCCTTTAGACACCTTTTAGAAATAAGGCTTCTAGGTTGGTTATAATTGCGTCTAAAAATTGATAAAAAGTTGATTTTGAGCTGTGAATTATAGTGCCTAAAATGAGTTTAAATTAAGTTTGGTTAAGTTTTGTTGTCGGATCTTTATGAAACTTTGGGTACATATTACAGGTGTTAAATAAGCTCACTTGGTCCTTCCAGAGTAACCGTTGGACGATGTTTAGATGTATATGGACGTAGAGCCTAAGTTGGCTCGATTTTTTAGTATCGAAAAGCATTGTGAGTTTATGGGGCTACTTAACTTGCTATTTGCTAGACATGTGTTATCTATTTGCTACTTGCTTCCACACTCATCCATGTTATGTCTTCTTATCAATTTCAAGAGATTATTGGCTATTGCACTCCGTCCTTCCATACATGCTACTCGGTGGTTACTTTGTGTTTCACCCGGGGAGGCATGCTTAAGCCCATATCAGCTGAGATTACTCGAGTATGGTGCGTATTTGACCATGCTAGAGTCCGGTCACGACATGGAAAATTGTCCTCTTCCATTAGAAAAATGCACAATTGGTTCCAAGTGGGTATTCGAAGTGAAGACAAAGTCTAATGGATGATTGATTGATATAAAGCCAGACTAGTAGTTAAAGGGTTCAATCAAGAATATGGCATAGACTATAAGAAGACGTTTGCTCTAGTTGCTCGAGTCACTTTAGTTCGTAACCTCCTTGCCATTGCGTGGTATGCAAATGACAACTCTATCAGATGGATGTTAAAGTGAAGACAAAGTCTAATGAGTCCGTTGATTGATATAAAGCCAAACTAGTAGCTAAAGAGTTTAATCAGGAACATGGCTTAGACTATGAGGAGACGTTTGCTCCAACTGCTCGAGTCACTTCATTTTGTCGCCTCTTTGCAATTGCAGTCGTATGCAAATGGCAACTCTATCAGATGGATGTTAAACATATTTTTCTTAATGATTATTTCTTCGAGGAAGTTTAGATGAAACCTCCTCCTAGAGTTTTCCATCCACCCAACTATGTTTGTCATCTACGAAAGGCTCTCTATGTCTCAAACAAACATCTAGATCTTGGTTTGAGAAATTCAACACCACTATTTTGTCATTAGGTTTTTTTGCCAACAATTATAATTCTGGTCTCTTCACAAGAACCACAACTGTTGGCACAATTCTTCTCCTTTTGTATATTGATGATATGATCATCACAATTAGTGACACGTATGGTATTATCAAATTGAAGGAATCTCTCAGCCAACATTTTGAAATGAAGGATTTGGGTGTACTTAATTACTTTTTGGGCCTCGAGATTCTTACACATGATGATGGCATCTACCTTTGTTAAGCCAAATATGCTACAATTCTTATCTCCTGTGCTGGTCTCACTGACAACAAAGTTGCATATACACCAATAGAACCCAACTCCCGACTTACACCAGGTGATGGGTCTCATCTTTCTGATCCTACATGCTATTGACAACTAGTGGGTTTGTTCGCGTATTTGATGATCACTCATCTAGATCTTTCCTTCGTCATTGATATTGTTAGTCAGTTTATGGCCTCTCCTTTGACGTCTCACTATGCTACAATTTCACGAACCTTGCATTACCCTAAAGGTACAATGTTCCATGGTCCGTATTTCTCCTCCTTTTCACCTCTTGAACTTCGTGCTTTCTTCGATTCTAACTGAGATGGGGATATTATTGATCGTCATTTTACTACCAATTAGTGCTTCTTCCTTGGGGAATCCTTTATCTCTTGGCACAATAAGAAACAACCTCTCACCTCGCGTTCTAGTATTGAGGTCGAGTACCATGCTTTTGCTGATACTACTCAAGAACTAGTTTGGCTTTGATGGCTTCTATTCGATATGGGACTTTCTCCTCTCTCAGCGACAACTATGTGTGTGATAATAGAAGTGCTATACATATTGCTCATAATGATGTGTTTTTCATGAATGTACCAAACATATCGAGATTGACCACATTTCGTTCGTCAACATGTCATTCGTAACACTGTTCGACTTCAATCTATCTCTTCTACTGATCAGACACCTAATATATTTACTAAAACTCACTATCCAAGGTGCTTTCACTTTTCTTCTTTCCAAACTCAACTTGGTCGTTCATCAACCACCTTGAGTTTGAGAGGGGGAGGCGTCTTAGTCATATTTATAATGGTGTACATACTTTAGGTGCCAGTTATGTCAATTATGTATGGTCAAATTAAGTATATATTCTCTTTGTTCTCTATATTTCAGTTCACGCTTTTCTTCAATGAAACAGAAAGATATTCTTTCTTGATATCAATTATCATCTCCATTATTATTATTATTATTTATTAACCTGGATATCCAACCCGCTATGCGAGCCGACTAATCCTAGGACGACCACCTGCTTTGCAGATAGCCCCGGAGTCACCGCATTTGAACCTCCGTGGCGACAAAGAGATTTTTATTCCTCCTTGGATTTGAATCTGAGACCTCCTAGTACTTTTGACCTTTGGAGCCAAGCTCAAACCAAACATGCACCACCCTTGTGGTTTATCATCTCCATTATTGTTGTTATCATCCACCTATCTCTTCTAATATATTCGTTTCACAATATGAACATTTTTTATGTGTTTATGAAACAAAAAGTACAACTAAAAAGTTTCATATTATAAACCGAATACATATCAAACAGATGCATTGTAAAACAAATATATATTAACCAATCTATTAATTTCTAGTTTTAGATAGAAAATAAATCATTTAAAATAAAACTTTATAATAAAAACATATAAAATTCTCAAATAATTAAACTGATGACAAGTAATCTTTTTATATATACTCTTCTATATATACAACTACTTTGATTTCTACCTAAAAGTTTTCTTTTTCTATTTTATGGTAATTAAAAATACTTCAAATATTTAATTAAATAATAAATGGATTAGGTACGAATTTGGATGAAAACATACATGAGTCGAATTTGGAGTACTTCATCAACATTCTTTTGATAAAAAGATTTGAACTTTATAATAAAAATTATATATTTTTGAAAAGCAAGATTTAGAATATTATAAACCTAACCAGAAAGGTGGTGTCTGATTGGTTTGAGTTTGACTCCAAAGATCAAAAGTACCAGGTTCAAATCTAAGGAAGAAAAAAAAATTCATTTATGGCCACGGAGATTCAAATACGGTAACTCCGGACTGTCTACAAAGCAGATGGTCACCATAGGATTAGTCGGCTCGCATAGCAGGTTGGATATCCAGGTTAATAAAAAAAATTATTATAAACCTTTTGACTCTACTTTATATGAATTTCTTTAATTTTAAACTGATTTTTTTTTAATTTAAATATAAATAAAATAAAAAAATAAATGAGTTTTGAAAAAGGAAATTGATTTGACTAAGCTGATGTCTATTATATGGGGCTACCAAAACTAGAAAATGATGTAAGAGGGCCTGTATCCAGCTGGAAAGAACTGGGCCTCGTTTCGGGCCCATTTCAAAAGTACAATTCGTGGTGCGACCCATCACCCATAACTGGTTTTCTGTCAAATCCCCCCCTAAAGATGCCCACACCCACACGCACTACTTTTCCATTTTTCTTTATTTTTTTAATGTAAAAAAAAAAAAAATCTAATTCATCTGTTTTAAAATAAATGTTAGAGATGCTCGTCGTCTGGGTTGAAGCCATTTGAACAACCTAACTTAATGTTTGCGATTTAAAAAATCTCAACCCAACCCAACCCAACCCAACTCAAATCGTATGGGCTGATCGGGTTGATACTTTAGTACATCAAAATGTTCTCCTAACCTTTAATATGTTATTTTCTCTGATGTATTTTTTTTTATTATCAACCATTTGATACAACTTATTCATATTTTTGTTATATCTTAAGTATATTACGTTCAATTAATTTTCTCAATTTGCATATATATATATATATATGTTCACCCATTTACTGAACATATATATACAAATGATTTATATAGAGATGAAGAATATATTGAAAATATATGTATACGAAGACAGTACATGATATTGTAATTGTCTAATTTACATATTAATAAAGACTCAACAATCATATTAAATCCATGGAATAAAGTAATATCGTGTTCATCGGATTAAGTTGGATTCAAATAAAAATAACTCAATATCAACTAAATACCTACAAGTTTAAAGTTTTACTACTTGTTTCAACATCGGGTTGCTTCGATTAAGTTATTTCGCATTGGGTTGAGTTGATCGGGTTGGTCAGGTTAGTCGGATTTTTGAACACCTCTAGCGAAAAGACATATAGTTCTAAAAAATGTGTAATATTATGTTTTTAATTAACCAAAAACAATTTTACCCTTATTATATGGAGAGAAATTCCTCCATCTCCTACCTAAAGGTAGAATGAGAAAGCTGATACTTATTTTTGAAGCTGAACACTTATTTTTTAACAAACTAAAAGTGAAATATGAACACTTAATCTGAAACAGAGGGAATATGTTATAAGGTGATGTTTGTCAGACATAAACTAGCTTATAAGCTACCTTATTTTTTGAGACTATTTCAAAACCCCCATTTGAATGGGGGTAAAAAGTAGCTTATTTAAATGCTACTTGGAGTGTATCAATTTCAGATTTTCTTTTTCAATAAAATTTCAGATTTTCTTTTTCAACAGTAGTTACGGTCGTGTTTGAGGGGATATTAATGCTAGATATGAAACATGACCGCTAAAATTTTTGGGCTCAATTATACACGTAGAACATCTCCAACATCTATGCTATAAAATTTTCTAAAATAGAGTATGAAAAATCAAAATCTATACAAAATTACATTCAACTCAAGAGCTACTCCATTATTCAATTATTAATTATATTATCAAAATATAAATTTATTATTTCAATACATTTAAAAAAACTTTATAATAAATTAAATAATAGTAAGCCTCATTGATGGAAACAATTAAAAATAATATATTTCTCTCATCATTATCAAGTTTTAAATATTTCAACCACAAATGTGGTGCCTGATTGGTTTGAGTTTGAGCTCCAAAGGTTAAAAGTATTTGAAGGTCCAAAGTTCAAATCCAATGAGAAATAAAAATTCCTTTGTAGCCATGGAGGTTCAAATGCGGTGACTCCGGACTACCCGTAAAACAGGTGGTCGCCTTGGGATTAGTCGGCTCATATAGCAAGTTTGGATATCCAGGTTAATAAAAAAAAAGTTCTAAAGATTTCTTTAAAATATGGGGATTCTAAATCTTCTCTTCTTTTCTCTTATTTAACATACATTTTAGCATAGTTGTTGAGTAAAAAAAAAAAAACTCTAAAATCTCTCCAAAATAATATATTTTTGTAGTTTTAATTTAATTTTTTTAAAATATATATATATATGTTATTTCTTGTTTTAGAACATGTTCAGTTGATCTATAGTATTTCATATAATGTGTAACAGGGTTTTCAATAAAATTGTAACAACCCTACAACTAGTTAACGATGCATAATTGAATTTATTATCTGACATCAATTTTAGTGCAATTAGTATTAAACAGATTCAAATCATAAACAATTACGTATCTAAATATAGAAACATATGATTTATAATCAAAATAACCAACCACTTACTTTCAAGACATATATTGAAACACCCATTCAATTTTTTTAGCTTACTTTCGAAATCATCGTGATTATGGGTTGTCATACAAATATGTAACGTGAAACATGTACATTTCATTAAAGAACGTTGAAATTTTTTGGTCCTTTTTCTTTTCTTGGTACAACACATTTTAAACGAGAATTATTTTCAAAGTTATTCCTACAATTCTTTGGCAAACCAGACCATAACGTTATCATGTTTTGTTACGTGGGTTGAAATTAAATTGTCAAAATCATAGTATATTTTTATAGTTTACTACAACAAAATCGGGTTTATAGGATACTCTCAAATTCTAAGCGTCATAATAGACCTATTTATAGGACTTAATTTATAGGATCAAAAAAATAAAGTGTCCTATCTAAGGGTGTTGTATTAAGTTTATACGACGTTTTTTGATGTCGTAATAAGTTTTTTAAGACACTTTTAATATAAAGCGTCCCATTATCAACTTTATAGGACACTCTTTGAAAAAATGTCCTATAAAACAAGTGTCCTATAAAAAATTGAGTTTATAGGACAATTTCTCAAAAGTGTCATATAAAGTTGCTAATGCCACACTTTGTATTAAAAATGTCTTTAACAAACTTGTTAAGACGCGCCCAAAAGCGTCATATAAACTTATTACAACGCCTTTAGATAGACCGTTTTATGTTTTCGTCCTATAAATTAAGTCGTATAAAGCGACTATCGGGACACTTACATATTGAGGGTGTTCTATAAACCCAATTTGTTGTAGTAGTTATGATAATTTTTACTCTACTGACTGAAAATGTCATAACCACTGTAAGTTACAATTTACAATATGCTAATAAACAAATGAATTTTCAGATATAATTTTATAAGTTCATTTCAAAACGATATGTAAAGAGATCACTTTGCCTTATCGAATTTGATCATATTCAAAATTGTCAGTAAAATTATTCTACTTTCAAAAAGCTATAAAATCCTTCTCACTTTCGAAAATTGTTATAAAATCATATAACTTTGTTAGCATATTACTTTTTTTTCTTTCCATAATTTCTAAAATAATCAGTTTTAAAAAATCTATGAAGATTTTTAAACTCCATCTGTCTTAAAATAAATGTCTACGATGAAAATGACACAGTTTTCAGAATGTGTAATAATTACACATTTTAAATAACTAGATTGCGCTTTTACCCTTGATAATCAAGAGGGAAACTTTCCCCATCTTATAATCAATCGTAGAATGTGAAAATCGAAACTTAGGGGCCGTTTACCAAACGTTTATCCGGGTAAATGCTTATCAAGTCGCATTACCTCACCGAATGAATATTGTAAGGACCAAGAATCTTACCCGGTAAGAGCGAGACAAGGACCACGAGTCTTATTCGGTAAGTGAGCGACGACTCTTACCACGGTAAGTGCCTACCGGGTAAATTGTTGCATACGATGTCGTTTTGGTGGACTAAGATCTTACCTAGTAAGTAAATAATAGTGTTAAATTTTACCGATAAGTACTTACCGGATAAATGTTTGGTAAACGACCCCTTATTTTTAAAAGTGAATACTTATTTTAAGACAAATTAAAACCGAAAATATGAACATTTAATTTAAGACGAAACAAATAATAAAATAATTACATAAAAATAAAACAGAATATATTGGGCAATTCGTAAAAGAAAGTAATAGGCAAAGATTTAGTGGAAACATTTGTTGGATTCATATCACCTACGCACCTCCACATCATTGGATGCGATGCCAGTAAAACAATCTCCAGATATAATAACCCAACTGTTTAGTTAAAGTAAGAATTGTTTTTAGAGAGTATTTGAGATTGCTTATAAAAACAATTTATTGACTTATTTTTGGTGTGACATCGATAATAAACGTTTCTGAGTGTTTGAATAAACAACTTATACATGTGTCAAACAGGTAATAAGGAGTTTTTGAAGAAGTTAAACCTTTCCGACTTATAATAAGTTGATAAGTGTTTTTGTAGAAAAATATAAGTTGTTTCAAATAAACAATCCCAAACGCCCCCTTAATCGAACCATCTAGTTTTTTTTTCTCTGGATGCATTTCCCTGAAACTCTCCGTGCAACGGGCACTTGGGTTATATTTCCATTGTTTATAATTATATAATGACATTTGATCGATTAAATCTATAAAAATTAAGTCTGTTATTATAAAAATTTGATCGATCAAATGGATAGTTTTCTTGTTTGAATACGAACAAACCATGCAACACCTATGAAACTGATTCACATTCCTTAGTTTCAACCAAATAATATCAGTACGGGTATTTCCTGTCCATTACCCACCATTCCCTGAAATAAGTCGAGTGTCCCTTAGGTTCATTTATGTTTTAGGGAAACAATTTTTAAAACCTCGGTTTTGGTATTAAAAGCAAACGATGCAACCACTTTACAGTCTCATTGACCTAATAACATGCAAACGATGATTTGATTTTGGCAACTCTAACGTGACATATGTATGTAAAAAGATTGCGTATAAAGTTAAAAAAAACCCCGCCAGAAAACCCCTCTCTGCATCAGGCGGTTGTGAACTTTTGCAGTGTGATTTGCTTTTACCGTACCACACTTTGCGACGCGGTTGCGGTTTTGAATAACGAAACCGCGGTTTAAACCACACCACAGCATGCCGCATCGCATAGCGTAACATTATATATTTTAAATATATATTTATGAAGTGTGATTCTAAATTTCTAAAGCGTGATCTGGTTTGCCCTTCATCGCTAGTCAGGTCTCAAGATGAAAGACAAGGTATGAACTCGTCATCATCAAATATATTTGGATTTTTGTTTAATCATGAAACTGTTTAAGTTTGCTTTACACTATTTTCAATTATGTATGTAAGACGACTTGGGAGCTTTTTTATTCTATGGGCTATGAATTGAAGTATGAACATGTATTTCATTGAATTTATTTAAAAGTTATGATTTTATAATTATTGGATTGAAGGGCATCACGCGTAAACTGCATAAACCGTACTGTATTTTACAATGTGTTTTATTTTTATTTTTTGCGATTTGAAACATATGCAGTACAGTTTATGGAAATGTTCTAAATCACATATGCAGTATGTTTTGGTCCAAATCGTACCCAAAAGCACTGCGCTCACCCCTACCCATTTCCCCGTCCCCACTCTCCCTATCCCTTCTCAAAATTTTGTATATCTAACTGAATTTTATTAAGAACTCCAACAAATTTGTAGATAAAGCAACGACAATCTTAAAAGAAATCCACCGGAAGAAAGTGTTTCAGTCGAATGCTCAACTAACTTAATCTTGGACTGGAGTTTCGTTTCTTCCTTCGACATTAATTTTTCACGATCTTGAATATACGACGAACCTCCTCTGACATTAATCCCCATTTCTCGTCAAATTTGGTGGGGTAATCAAAGTACTCGATCGTGTTCTGACGAAGTTTCATCGTTGGGAGGATGGAGATGGGTGGTGTAGTAGAATCATCTGCATCATCCATGGAAGATGAAAACATGAGTGACTTTTTAATTTCACATATTTATTAATCAAGTAAAACAAGCCAAATCATCTTGCATTACTGATTACCCACTAAAAAAAATGTTATCGGGCCTCTAAATTATTTGCAAAATTTACTTTTACGTCGTAAAATGGAGGTATTAAAAGTTGGTTCTTGGAAATCCACGGAGTAAATTACGGATTTGGTCCTTGTGGTTTACACTTTCTACCGTTAGTGGTCACAAAATCAAAATAAATAAAAAATATGGGACTCCTGGTTGACATTTTTGTACTCATTGAGTCTCTTTCTCTAAAGAAATCAAAAAGATTCTGTTAACCCAGTTAAGTTTGGGGGGCATTTGGTCATCTATCTTCTTTTTGTCTTTATCTTATTAAACAATTTACAGTAATTATTAAAAATAAAAAATATTTTATATTTGTATTTATATATTATTGTATTATATGTGTATATATACACACACATAGTCATGTATATGATACATTCCCCACCATCACCTCCGACCACCACACCACCACCTATAAAGATTGTTTTGTTCTTCTCCTCGACGGATCGCTTACTTATCTTCCCTCTGCCTCCCCCATGTCAATAAATGCCTCTCCATACACCGTTGATCTTCAACGAAGCACAAACCATCCCTGATCTCCATCATCGAAATACCATTTCCATATTACCACCACCTGCAACTACACTGAATCGATTTTTGGGCTTTTCGATTTTTTGGGGGTTTCTTTTATATTTTGTGTGGAAGGTGTTTTTGTTGTAGATGGAGAAGCAAAATAGAGATTGACAAGTGCTAATGGTGTGGAGATGGTAGTCCTCGCCCCTTCTCCAGTGGTGGTCGGATAATGGCTTCACTAATAACTGTGTACTTAATAGAAATTAAATATTGCATTTATCATACACACATGCAATTAACGTTAAATAAATATATTTTATTTGTGTTAACGTCAAGAATATAGTCAATTTTAAAAATATTCAATATTGGGCTCGTTTGAAGGTATCTACAAGACCTTTCTAACGGTGTAATTTATAAAAGAGAATATGTATGTTTTTATGTATTTTAGCTAATAATTAATTAATTAATATGGTAAAGATATGAAAAATGAAAAATAAAAAAAATGAGGGAAGTAAATTAAAATCATTAAAGTTTTTGAAGTGTTAAAAGCGGATTTCCAACCACCATCCTCAAGTTTGGCAAATTGTGGACGGTTTATTTTTTAATTTTTCATTTAAACTCCTTAAATGTTTAATGTTTATGGTTTCAACCAAAAAATCTTACGGTTTCACACACATATATACCTTAAAAAATTTACGCTTAGATCCTACATTTTTGTGGTTTCACGGGCAACCATACCCCAACTGGGTAGGTCCGCCACTGGTTTTGAGGGGTTTTAATTGGAATATTTGACGTGTTTGATTTGTAAGATTTAGAATGAAATTGAATTTCATTCTTTATAAACACTTTTATTAAAAAAATAACGAATAATTATAGAAATAATTACTTTTTATTAATTGATTATTACAAAACAAATATTTTTAACATTTTCAAGACATTATTACATACAAATGATACGAAATCCATGATATTCCAACCAATCCAGAGAGATTTCAAGGGTTTATACGATATCGTTTTCAGGCTCAATGGCTTTATAATGCCAATTTCGTCCCCTAAGTTATGATGATGGTGGTTCAACCACTGTTAGAACCAATTATGAGAGATCCATATATGATGTGACACTTGGATACTATATATAGTCCCAACATTATTTGACTCAACATCCTTTTTACTATGTATATATATATATATGTATATATATGTATATATGTATATATATATATATGTATATATATGTATATATATATATGTATATATATATATGTATATATATATATCAATTGAATATGCCCATTTGATGTGTTGTAATACAACTAGCTAACTCGATTCATATTCGATCAGACTCTTTAAGCCATAGTCAATCTTTATGCAGATGCGTAGGAATTGGTTTTTAGCCAAAAAAAAAAAAGAAAGAATCCTTACGCAGTCTTCTGTGTAAAGATTGACTAAAAAGTGAATTTAGGTCAGAAAATGATTAAAAAATGAAACCATTTCAGTATTTTTAAAAAATTTCTTATTTAAATTCTTGTTATGTATGTTTGTAAACAATATTTTATTATAAATGGGGAATGAGGTGTTGGAAGTTTATAATTTTGTCACGTCAATCGGAAATCAAGGGCCAAAGAATGTCCCTAGAGAATTTGACATTTCATAAAATCTCAAAATAGATGGCAATGACTATGACTCCTTACCATTTTGATTCTTTTGAATAAATCATAAATCATAATGCTCCTATCTAATTATTTTCATCATAAATAAATACATACGAATTATATGGTGATGGATCGATCATGTGAGAATGAGAGTTAAGATGAGAAGCGTAAGAAGGATCTGGACCATGCATTGATCGCCTTTAATCTCAAAATCATTCATGAATCGTGCTTGATATGGGGATCCGGTGCATCTCATTCTAATGTGCATCCAAGGATGGAGATCTCTCATTATACTTCTCATCTTAACTCTTTTTTTTCACTGAAACAGCTGTGTTATATAGGGCGCAAATTAAAAAAAAATTGAGAGTCATAGCTCAAAAGAACCTGTTTTACATGTGAAGCAGAACATGAATATATGTTTCTTGTATAATTTTCTTCTCACACATATCAACTTTAAAACTTACTTTTTATATTCTCAATATATGATTTAACCTGATTTTGACATAAAAGAGATGTATATAATATCACATATAAACACACACACACACACATGAACAATAATATCACCTTGAATCTCAACCATCCAATGACTTCTATTTTAAGCATTGATTGGTTCTTATAGTTTTTAATATTTTTGTGATTTTCATTTGACATTTTTTTCCACTTTCTCTATTCACACACACACACACACATACACACACACACACACACACATATATATATATATATATATATATATATATTAAGGGTATCAATTTTGTATCAAGACAAACCAACTAATTACTGTACCAATTGTATCATTTTAATTGGTATCAATGTAATTGACTGGTAATACCATAACAACAATATAAACTTGATTGATACGTGGCACTAGAAGTCATGTACTATGGTAATATCACACCGTACCAACTTACTTTGATACATGGTATAAGATTTTGCGTATCAATTATAACTAGATGGTATGTGATAACCGGGTTAATGATTATAAAACTGTGGGGTTGTTTATGATTAAGTGGTGAAAGTTAAGGGTGAGTTTCGAAAAATGTGTTTAAAAAGAGTTAAAAGAGCAAAGAGAAAAGTTGGGTGAGTGTTTTGGTCATTGGTTCGAAGAAACAGAAGAAAAATAGGAAGAAAATGTTTACGTGATCTTTATCTGATAATTTGTTGTTGTTTAAAGTCTTCAATTTACTTGTGTTACAAGGTGAGTTTTACATTTAAAGCGCCATTTGATTTGCTTTAGTAAAGAATTGTATGGTTTCATACATGGAGTGTTTTAAAATGATTATATGCTATTTTTAGCATGATTTGGTTTTAATATGTTAATATGAACTGATTGGAATAAATATGACATAATTAGTAGATGTGTATATTTTGTAATAAGGATGACACAAACAGGAGCTGAGTAAATTTGTAAAAAGGGTGGCACAAACAAAAGCTGGGTAAATTTGTAATAAGAGTGACATAATCAGGAGCTGAATAAATTTGTAATAAGGGTGACATAATCAGGAACCGGGTATATTGGGATAAGGGTGACATATTCAATTTTCTAGAAATGATGATCTGTTGATCATGGGTTATTGTTATCGCACCTTTATGATGCGATGAGATTGATTTTATCGCATGTATATGATGCGATGAAATTGGGATTTGATTCGAAATGTTATTTTTATCGCATTCTTGAGGTGCGACAAAGAGAAGTTATCGCATTTGTAGGATGCGAGAAGTTGTGTTTATCGCATCCTTGAAGTGCAAAAAGTGTGTTTATCGCATCTATATGGTGCGACAAGTTGGGTAATCGCATCTGTATGATGCGAGGAAAAATATTATCGCATCTGTTGGATGCGACAGAAATGTGTTATCGCATATGAATGATGCTACAAGTTGGGGTATTATGTGTTTAATGTGACAAGTGGGTTATAATCAGGGTCGTTCCTGAGGTTTTTGATGCTCTGTGCGAAGATGCTAAAAGATGCCCTTATGCCTTTTTCTTAAGCAAATGAAACGACAAAAGATACAATTTTACAACAAACGATACGATTTTATTAAAATGAAAAATACAAAGGGGGACATAAAAACCAAAACCCCAAATATAAGTATATCACCTAAAACGATGTCTTCGTGCATTTCTTGAAGCAAAAACATCAATTATTTTTTCATATTCAACATTCGCTAAAAGTTTACTTTCAATACTCAAAATTGCTAACCCGTTTAGCCTTTCTTGACTCATGGTAGACCTCAAATATGACTTCAGTAACTTTAGCTTTGAATTTTTTTTTCATATTTTAAACTCAAATGGTTAAAAGGCCCAAAAATGAAAACTAATACTATAGTCCATACAAAAGTTTGATGTCCCTTTAAGCTTTGATGCCCTGTGCGGCCGCACGGACTGCACGTGCCCAGGGACAGGCCTGGTTATAATATTGTTTAATGCGATAAAAGAGGGCTGTCTCATCTATATGATGCGATAAAAAAGGTTTGATACATTAAATGTTATTTACATATTATCTTTCAAAGATTGGTTTTCCAAAAGCATTTTGGCGGTTTCCACCCTATAATTGCAATCTAGGGGATTACTCACTAGATCTTATGGTCTAACCCTCGTTTTGTTTTCAAAAATTGATTTGTTCATTGATTCACAATGTAAAGTCGTTTCTTAATTGAACTGTAACAACCCATAATTCCAATAACAAATAACACATAATTTACATACATCAAGCCATAAAAGATTTACACATTGTACCCCAACATAATAGAACAATATAGCCGTCTAAAATTACGTATAAACTTTTTGTTGCTAATAATTTAATACAATATATTTTTAGAATTTTATACTAAAAGAATCACATAACCAAACGATCAAAAGTAACCTTCACAAATCCTTCAACAAGCTTCACATATAGACATTCAAACTGAAGAAATCACAAATTTTCTTTTCCTTTATCATTAATACATCGTTGACCCAAAATGCATATTTTGAAAACAAAATAAAGGTTAGACCATAAAGTCTAGTAACAAAATCGGCTCAACAACCCTCCTACACAACTTACCACAATGGTCGCTACTCAAAATTACGCACATACCCTAATAAGACTGCATCAATATTGGTTGTCGTCCAATCACACCAAACAAATTCGTAGACAAGAGAGATATATATATATATATATATATATATAGAGAGAGAGAGAGAGAGAGAGAGAGAGATGTATGTTATTATACAACCTCTTACATTTGTACAACCAATACAACTCATTCTCGACCGTTCATTTGATTTGATGAATATGTAATTTCATATAAGTTTTGATTGTTTTCTAATATAAAGTATTAATCATAATTAATGAATCGTATTTATTTTCTATAAATATTTAAATCATGATAAATGAACTCTCATCATTTCCATAAATATTTCAATTGATTGGGTTGCATTGGTTGTACAAATACGATGAGTTGCATTTGAAACAAACTCTCTCTCTCTCTCTCTCTATATATATATATATATAGAGAGAGAGAGAGAGAGAGAAAGAGGGAGTACGTTTCAAATGCAACTATCACATTTGTACAACCAATGCAATCCAATCAATTGAGATATTTATAGAAATGATGAGAGTTCATTTATTATGATTTAAAATTTATAAGAGATAACTAGAGTTCATTAATTATGATCGATACTTTATATTAGGAAACAATCAAAACTTTTATGAAATCACATATTCATCAAATTAAATGGACGGTCGAAATTGAGTTGTATTGGTTGTACAAATGTAAATGGTTGCATAATAACTCACGTCTATATAAAGAGAGAGAATCAAATACAATCTCTCCAAATTGCACAATCGGTACAATTCTTAATTAGCCAAAAAAAAATTTCATTCATTTTTAATTTTATTTCCTTAAAATGGTATTTCAGTTGAATTGTTATTTTTATGTAATTAATGTTTTCTTATTCATCATGTGTAACCGATTTTGTTTGAGATATTTTTGTTGTTCTTTTCACTTTTTGGAAACGATATTAAGAATCATTTTGCATATTTTTGGAATATCATACAAGAAGTTAACTAATTTATGAGAACCTGAAAAAGAATATATGTCATATAATCTATTAATTAAAAAATAACATAAATAAAAAATAAAAAATAATTTTAAAAATTACGTTAATTATTATTTTTGAATTGAATAGATCCTTAAAAATCTAATTATATCTATTAGATTTATTTATTTTTTAGTTTAATAAATTCATAATTATTTTATACAGTTTTATATAACTTTTTTTCTATATATACTTTGATAAAAAAAAGATTCAAAATTTTCATCAAATATCACATGTGATATCTACAATTAATTCATAAACTTTTTCACCATTTTTTCTCTAATTTCTGGATCTACGTTTTCAATTACATGTGGTCGGTTCACGTGAGACAAGGTTGTTTTCGTGAGACACATGCGACAACTTTTTACACTTGAAACTTCATAGCAAAACTCTATGAAGGTAAAAAGAAGTCGAACCTTCATAGTAAAAACACTGTGAAGATTACCTTCACAGCGTTTTGCTGTAAAGTTTCAAGTGTAACAAAGTTGTCTTACATGTCTTACAAAAACAATCTTGTCTCGTATGATTCCAAGTCTCTCTCTCTCTCTCTCTCTCTCTCTCTCTCCCTCTCTAGGTAATGCCTCCAAATCTTCAAAGCAAACACAATGGCTGCCAGTTCTATATCGTGAGTGAGATATTGTCTCTTGTGATCTTTCAATTGACGAGAAGCATTAATGATAAATTTCCCTCGCTGCATCAATACACAACCAAGACCTAACTTTGAAGCGTCACTATAAACCATAAAATCTTTCGAACTTTGAGGCAGAGATAGAATCGGTGCGCTACATAGTCTTTTGTTTAACATATGGAAGGCTTCGGTTTTAGCTTCTTACCATTCAAACTTCACGTTTTTTTCGTCAACACCGTTAAAGACGCCACGATATGGGAGAAATCTTGTATGAACTTAGGATAATAACCGGATAACCCTAGAAAGATTCTAACTAGGCATGGCAACGGGGCGGGGATGGGGCGGGTTTTGTAATCCCCGGCCCCGGCCCCGGTTTGTAATATCGTCCCCCGGCCCCGGCCCCGGTCCCCGGCGGGTACGGGGATTATCATCTCGTCCCCGGTCAAATTCTAGCAATCCCCGGTCAAAACCCGGTAAACCCCGGTCAATCCCCGGTCAAAACCCAGTAAAAAGTATGCTTTAGTTTGATTATACCGGGGATCCCCGGCCCCGACCCCGTCCCCGTTTTGAGTAACATTCCCCGTCCCCGGCCCCGGCCCCGTCCCCTGTTTGAGTCTACCGGGGATCCCCGGCCCCGACCCCGGGACCCGTTTTAGCGGGGAATCCCCGTCCCCGTTCGGGTCGGGTGAACCGGGTTCCCCACCGGGTCGGGGCAAATCACCATCCCTAATTCTAACTTCAGTTAGTGTTCTCAATGGTTCCTACTTTTCAATTTCTTCATTTTTAATTGGATCTACATTGATACCATTTCAAAAACAATATGCCCTAGAAATTATACCTCTTGTACCTAAAATTCACACTTCGATAATTTAGCATACAATTTTTCCCGTTTCAACAATTCGAGTATTAAACGAAGATGATTAGCATAATCCTTTTCTAAACGAGAATATATAAGAATATCATCTATAAATACAATCATAAATTTATCAAGATATTGATTACATACTAGGTTCATCATAGCCATAAAGGTTGTTGGTGCGTTTATCAAACTGAATGACATCACTAAGAATTCATAATGCCCATTTCTGGTGCAGAATAGGTCTCCTTCCCGAACTTTCAACTGATAATACCTTGAACGTAAATCAATTTTCGAGAAGTAACTGACCCCAACTAATTGATCAAAAGGTCATCCATTTTCGGAAGAGGATATTTGTTCTTTATAGTTGAGTTGTTGAGTTTTCAATAATCAATACACATTTTTATCGACCCGTCTTTCTTCTTTACAAATAATACTGGTGCACCCCAGAAAGATGTACTGGATCTGATAAAACCTTTATCTGGGCAATTCTTTTAACTGAGACATCATCTCTTTTATTTTCAGATGGTTCTAGTCGGTATGAAATTGCCAAAAATATAATTTTCTATTATTTTATATGAAATTGCCAAAGTTGTCGTCCTCTTTCCAAAAAAACAAACATTTATCAAATTATATGTTGTATAATATAACAGTTGAATGAAAACCAATGTTATAAATGACATTAGGCATGGCGTGGCGGCAATGCCAAGTCTTATGAGCCATTACTAGACCATGACTTTTTTCTAGGTTCCTATGAAAAATTTGTATACCATACACACATGTTTTCTAATATTATTTAATGAGTCAATGATATTAGACATTCTAAATTAGGTTATATACTATAAGCTAAAAATATAAGAAAAATCACATATAATATCCCGTTACAAAAACCGTGCATTGGGCCATCACGTGCCACAAGCTTAAAACATGGCGTCAGACGCAATGCAAGCCTTGAGCCACTGTGTGCCACGATGGCTATTGTGACTAGCATTTTAGAACACTGATGAAAACACGTCCTTTGGACACAGTTTACCCTAAAACTGACAAGATGTTTATGACGAAATCTTTCATTACGAAACTGGCTTCATAAAATGCTGAAAACGTTCCAAAGTTTATCGTTAGAAGATATTTGCATTGAAAATATTTATGATGATAAAAGTAGTCGTTTTTTTATAAACTTTTTTGTTGTATTTATTACATGTCGTCTTTTTAACATTCCCTTATCGGTTTTCTAATTACAAAATCGCTTTTAAAATGAAAATATACATTTAAAGGTATGTAGTTTAATTAAAATATCATGTTTACAACAATAGTTAGAATAGAAGAAAAATGCTAAGTTTAATCAGTACAAATGTTTCACGATCAGTTTACGTACTTAGAAAGTATCTAACCACAAGGGTGGTGCCTGATTGGTTTGAGTTTGGCTCCAAAGGTCAAAAGTACGAGGAGGTCTCAAGTTCAAATCCAAGGAGAAATAAAAATCCCCTTGTGGCCACGGAGGTTCAAATGCGATGACTTCGGGCTATCTGCAAGGAATCTAGGATTAGTCAGCTCACATAGCGGGTTGGATATCCAGGTTAATAAAAAAAGTATCTTTGATATGTGTAGATAATGTCTAAGCATGATAAACCAAAGCAAACTGAGGTAGACTTTCACAAGACTTTTTCCAATCTAGAATATGCATATGTATTATTTAGCAAGGATCTTTTCTGATGACTATATATGCATGCTATATGCTGTATTTTGAAGCTTATTCATGCTATAAGTGCTTAATTTTTCTTTAAATACGTTGTATGTGAAGATAATTCGTTTTGCTATATGTGGGATCATGTACTAGGATGTCGGTAATGACATGGCAGGGACATTGCAAATGATGCGAGTAGTCAATACATGTATGATGAAGGTACCTCTGTACTTGGTTGGTATAAGTATAGTTAAGGTATGTGCCGTATGGTACCCTTGATTAGAGGTGGCCAAAATTCGGTCCCGGGCCGGGCCTTAACCGGTCCCTACCGGGCCTAATCG
>NC_037529.1:64706291-64726694 GCF_001531365.2 Cynara cardunculus var. scolymus
GGTCCCGGTCTTAACCGGTCCCGGTCCCAAAAAACGTCAAAAACCCTAACCGGTTCATAACCGGCGGTCCCTTAACCGGTCCCTACCGGTCCCGGTCGGTCCCGGTCCCTCTCCGGTCCCGGTCCCGGTCCTCCGTCGGTTACGGGCCGGGCCGGGCCCATTTGGCCATCTCTACCCTTGATCTTGACTAGGACATAATTAGCAAGTTACGAGCCCGTCAAGTATTGTTAGATCAAACATGAGATCTCAAACGTATTCATGCAAGTCCAGTATATGATCTGCATACTCTATAGAATTCATGTTTAGAACTTAGAAATGTATGTTAAGACACCAACCATGCTTACGTTTATGAAGTATATAATATTTATATACAACAAATACTTACACACAATTTCTCCTTTGATGAGATCTGAACTATTGGCCTCTTGGAAGTCCAGGAGTCTGGACTTTACCTGTAACTCGTGTATGAACTGTTTGTTTATTGCCTATCTTGAAATCATCAACGCTCTCAATGTTAGGTTAATTAGTAACATATATCTTAAAGACAGTCAAAGTCGAGTGCAAGAAAGAACAATGACACAATCTAGGATGATGTATATAAACGTGTCATGGACTTCGGTTATGTTTATACTTTGTTAAATTAAACCATGCCATTAATTCAACAATTCAGATTCATGGTTGGGTTCTGCTGAGAAGAGAATTTATGTTGGAAAACTTAAGCAGAGATCTTCACCATTAGATGCACCTTACAAGGAGATGCACCGAGATAAATGAACCGGGCCGGTCATTCCTTGTACCAAACGCAATTTATGGGTGAAAATGAGATTAAAAGTTCAAATATTTTCTTAGGTTTTTCACTATTACTTCCCTTCTCACACGATGCTTTATCTTCAGATTCAGTCTTGTAATTTAGTTGGTATATATATATATATATATGTGTGTGTGTGTATATATGTATATGTTTGTTTTAAATCTTGGATGTTGAGATGTTTATGATATTTATTTGGTATTAAATTATGGAATGCCGTTATGTCCCTACAAAAAAAAAGCATAGGGTGCAACATACGTCTTTAATCCATAGAAACCTACCCGTCATTCTTCATGGGTCCATTCTGGACCCCATCTCAATACGTAACTGGTACCCACTTTTTCCTTATTTAGTTTATAAGATATCAAACGTATACAAATGTTTATAAATTGTGATGTGTTACGTTTTCCGTTCACATGATTTGTTAAAAATTGTGATTTTCGTCTTCGTGGTTTAGAAATTACGGTTTTCGTCTCTATGATTTGTAATTTATTGCTTTTTTTATCCCTAGACCGATTCTTACATTTTAAAGGAGACTAATCAAATGAGAACTGTTTTGTTTGTGGCAATCGTGAGATCCAATCTCAACCACAAATCAAAGATTAAATTAGAAAATTAATAATTTTGGTAATTTTAACTTAAAATATTAATTAAGAGCATTTTGGGATTTTATAAATATTATCTCTCCTCTTTCCTCTCTCCGACGAATCTATTCAGTGAACCTTATTCCGATGAACTTTATGTGAACACAAGATACCATTGTGATACCTACAAACGATCACTATGATACCCATATATACATACAAGATGTACAACATGATACCTTTTGTAAAACAATGAAAATAACAAAAATGCACACTGTGATACATTTCATGAAATAAAGAAAAGACATTGTGATACACGTGAAACATTGTGAACAATATCACTATGATACACTTTGATTCACAAACGTCTTTAAAATACGATGCATATTAGATAATTGATATACTAGGTAACTAATTTTAATTAAATATTTTCTTCTAAAAAATTTAATTAAATATTTTGATTAGTTGTCAAAAAATAGAATTACTATATTACTCTTTTAGTTTATTTAAGAAATGTTTTTAAATATCTCAAACGAGTGGTTCACATTGGATCTAACGGTTATCATAAACTAATCAGTTCTCCCTTGAATTGATCCCTATATATATGTGTGTGCAAGTTCATTTGTTAACCTTAATTATTGTGTTAACTTTATAAACTAATTATTACCATTGATTTTTAAAATAAAGGGTTGAGATTAATCATATTATAAATTTCATTTATTAAATGTGTAATCTCACAAACATATGTAAACATAATTGCTTAAGGGTATTTATGTAAAAGATAATGTGCATTCAATGACATCGGTTACAAACAGTAGATTTCATATATGTTCAATTGTGTTCATATAGGGATTATAGGAACATCGAATGAATACCTAATTTCATATTAATATACGTTGAAAAATATAGATACCGAAAATGGCAAAAAGATCAAAATACGATTATGAAAACTTGTACAACTTAGAAAAAAGGTATAACAATAGATTTTTATTGATAGCTACTATCAAGTAGGTCCCAAATATATGTTCATATTGACGTTTGGTGTTACATATACAAAGTTATATTTAATAAATAGTATATATGGGGCCAGGGAGAACTGATTAGTTTGTGGTAACTGTGAGATTCAATCTCAACCACAAATCAATGGATAAATAAGGAAATTAATAATTATGATAGTTTGAGTTAAAATTATAATTAAAAGGCATTTTAGATATTTTTAAAAAACTTCTCTCTCCTCTCTCCGACCTCCAAACTCCGGCCTCCGACCTCCGGCCAACATTATTCCGGCAGGTACCAAGTAATCACAAAGATACACAATGTGATACCCATTGTGATATACTGTGATACCAACTCAAACCATAAAAACAAAAGCAAATCCATTGTGATACATCGTGATAAAACAAGGAAAATAATGAAATTGCATATTGTGATACAGTTCATAAAATAAAACTATCGGATACACTGTGATACACTTTGATCACCCGCAGTTATTTTACAGCCTTGCAATGAATAYCCGRARACGGAGAAGAGTGCCAACGATTGCATTGCAGTGGTAGAAGACTGATTGGTCGGAGACGAAGAAGAGTGCCAACCACGTACCTTCTCTTGTAACAACCTCTCTGTTCCTTCACAGCCACTACCGATTTCTTGCCGGAGTGAACTTCTGGCTTCTGGTCAACATAACATGCCAAATTACTCACATGGGGACTCGCCGGAACTCCAGAAAACTCGCCATACTCGCAAGCATCCAACAACAAAAGACCACCGGAGAAACAAGGATGATAATCGCCGTAACTGTCGGTTTCTTGTTTTTAGGGCGTCACCACCTGTGACGGCGGGAGTTGAAGGCGGCAGGAGTTGAGAGGGCTCATCGTCACAGTCGTTGATCTCTGCGGATTTTTTGTCGGCGTTCGTGCTTCTCCGAACACGCTTTCGAATATGCGAGAAGACGTTTAGTGATGATAAAGGAGAAGATGAGATGATTGTGGAAGGGGAGGAAACCGTCGATGAAGAAGTAGATGGGGGTGATGGTGGTGGCTGGAGAAGAAATAGATGAAGGAGAAAGTAACATCTAGGGTTTTATGTATATAAACATTACCAAAATACCCTTTATGTTATTTTAGGACATAACATTAATTATTAAAATGAATGGCTGAGATTGGATCTCACAGTTAACACAAACTAATTAGTTCTCATTTGATTAGGCCCCTAGTATATATATAATAAATAAAAATATATGTTCAATTTGTGTTCATAATTACCACAAGTGTTCATATATGTTTAATTTGTGTTCGTAATTGTTACAAGTGTTCACATATATGTTTAATTTGTGTGTTCATATATGTTCAATTTGTCTTCATATATGTCAATTTGTGTCATATATGCCAATTTGTGTTCATAATTACCAAGACACTCACTTTGATTATTTACTTCACTTCCCGATGTCGAACTCCGACTGTCACCATAAACAATTTAACCTTCTTAATATTGTCGTGTTGTTTTCTTATGTCTTTATCCATAATTGTTTGAAAGATAACAAACACTTTACTAGCGGATCTTCTCTACCAATCACAAATTTATAAATATTAAAAATGAAAAAAAAATCATAAGATCAATATTAAAAATACAAAAATCATGGGATTTTATGAATCTTGTAACTCTCAATTAATGATATAAGAGTTACAAAAAATAAAAGAAAATTACTCATGTACCCTTAACATTAAATTCCTAGATAGTGAAGAACATAATACTAAAATGGATTGTGATTGATCTAAAAAATTTATAAAGTTAACACAATAATTTAGGTTAACATTTGAACTAAAAACTCTCTCTCTATGTGTGTGTTTTGTTAATTATCGTAGAGATCATGGACAAAAGAGGGCGGCATTCACCGCCCAATTGCATGTTGTGCTTCTATAATGTTTCATTTTATAAATTCAGGTATTCTGGTTAAGTAAATAACATGAATACATTATGAGACTTATTGGAATACATATATCTTATATAAATATTTTTATGCATGATGATTATTTGATATGATATTTTGGCATGAGGTAAGGTTATGTTTATGATGCATTTTATGAGAAAAACATGTATTTTGCATGTGGTGTATGAGAAGTTTTGTGCATGTGAAAGTATGATCATGTTAAATACCCGAAGAGGTGTAAGAATGGAGGACGTCTTGCAAACGAACCTCCGGGGGAAGATCTTTTGCGAAACCCCATGTGGAAGATCCTTCACAAAACCCAATGATTTAGGATCATGTTGAGAATGTTTGTCATAGTCTAGGCAACGGGCCGAGTTCAGGTCGGGTATTAGTATCCCCGTCCCCGAAACTGATAGCTAAAACTGTCCCCGTAACCGCCCGATCCCCATCAGGGATCTTATCGGGGTCCCCTCGGTTTCCCCAATCCCCGTTGGGGAACCCGTTAAGGGTAAAATCATATTTTTCACCGTTGGTTATAACCGAACCCGTACCCAAAACCGGTCTGGGAAAAATTACAAAACATGCTAATTTTCACAACTAAAAGTAAATTACAATTTTTTAAAGATGTAAGTTTAAATGTCTCAAACATACTCGAACCAATTACAAACAATGTATTAGATTACAATATAAAACTAAACATAAATTCAAACATCATACAACTAAAATCATGATTTTAGACAAATAAATTAGATTTTTTCGTGAGCTTTATTTGAGTTGTTGAGGTAAAGTGGATAAAAGTCTTTTAAATTTTAATGATATTAATCTATTATATATATATATATATATGTATGTATGTATGTATGTATGTATGTATGTATGTATGTATGTATGTATGTATGTATGTATGTATGTATGTAAATTAATATATATATATATACACACACACATATCACCTTCCTTGTCCTCGTTAAAATCCCCGAATTCGTCTCTGATCCCCACCCCGTCCCTGATAAGATGTCCCTGAACCCGACCCGAAAGTTCCGGTTTTTGGTTTTCACCATCGGTTTTGGTTTTTTTTTTGCCATCCCTATATCATACTAGAACATATGAGATATCACACTAAAAGAAGATGATGTTTTTACATAAGTAGTTTATGCATGCATGTTGTTATACATGATTACGAGAAGTGTAATGGGTTGTTATTCATGCATTAAAATGATATGTTTTATGAAAGATGATTTCTTTATGAAACCATAACTATTCACTAAGCTTAAAGCTTACGTATTCCATATATGTATCTCAGGTAATATCAATGCAAGACATGAAGGGATCGACATGACGAGTTATAGTTCTTAAAATAGTCTTTTGTTAGGCTATTGATATCGTTGTTTGAATGCTTCCACAAACGTAAAGGTTATGATGTTATTTTATCAAACTAATGAAGTAGTAATTTACAAGAAATTTTTGAGTTCACATACAAGCGATGTATGAAAAAGAAAGCCCGTTGGTGACAACACTTGAGGTTATGGAAACGAGGCGTCACAATGAAGACCTGGGTAGGTTTCCGTGCATTGGCTCAATCGATTTTCAAAAACTAAATTCTTTTCGGGGGTATGAATTGTACACTGGCTACAATTTGAGGGGTGCTCCGGAATTATTAGGAAAATTTTGAAAAAAAAAATAGTGAAGTTCGACTAAAAACATATAAAATGACTCTGCAGACTTTTAGTCCATCGTAAAAATTCATCCCTTCAATTAAAATCGTGGATCCGTCACGTAACAAGCATGAAAAAGGTAAGCATGTATTTAGAGACTTAGGGGCCGTTTACTAAACACTTACTTGGTAAGTGCTTACCGGATAAATTTCCTCATCGGATGAACATGAGAAAGACCATGAATCCTACTGGGTAAGAGCGATCAGAAAAATGGAGAGTTTTACCCAGTAAGCGAGGATGACGACTCTTACCCAGGTAAACGCTTATCCAGTAAATTGTTGTATTCGATATGTTTTGATATATTAAAATTTTATGCATCAAAATAAATCATAATGTTGACTCCTATCGATAAGCGTTTACGGGATAAGCAATTGAGTAAACGGCTCCTATCAAAAGTTTTTTTTTATTAACCTAGATATCCAACCAGCTATGTGAGCCGACTAATCCTATGGCGACCACCCGCACACCGCATTTGAACCTCTATGGCCACAAAGGGATTTTTATTCCTCTTTGAATTCGAACCTGAGACCTCCAAACATTTTTGACCTTCGAAGCCCAATCTTAAACCAATCAAATAACACCCTTGTAATTGAAAAAAGATCAAAAAAGTTTCTTTTGAGACCACTTTAAAAATTGTTGTAAGATCAGTTATATCCTTAATAATTTGATGAGATTCCTTTATATAATATAAAATAATTGACATTTTAAATTTTTTAATATTGTTTTTTAAAATATATCAGAAAAATAAATAATCGAGAGATTCTATGGGAATCTTATTTGACCACTTAATCATTTTACACCAAACTATTCAGCAACCATTAAACAGCCTTAGCCCCTTATATGAAAGTTATGACAAATTTTTTTTATGCATTATAAAAATTAAAGATTTTTAATTCGTTTTAGAAAGCTGTCACGTTAATATTATCCTTTTATTTTTCTATTATAAATTAATCGAATTGCTTAAATTTTATAACATTCCTTCGATTTATCTTTTACTACTATGAATTTCACGCTCATGTCACGTCGAGGTACTGCAGAAGAAAAAACTGCAAAATCCGATCCAATTTTCCGTAACCGATTAGTTAACATATTGGTTAACCGTATTCTGAAACACGGAAAAAATCATTGGCTTATCAAATTATCTATTGAGTCGTGAAAAAAAAATTAACAACAGACATAAACAATCATATTTTAATTTTATGTAAATTACAGTAATATAATTCAACGTACTTTGTTTCGGTTTTAATGTTTATGATATATATTTACGATGTTTGTGATATGTTTTTGATTTTAAATTACAGATAAATACGTTTTACGCAGTGGAGCTTCTAATAGTCGGGTTCCATAAAATGCAATCATTCTCAACACATAAAAACCATTTATTGGTTAATTTAATAGGTCGTACATCTTGGTGGTTTTGCCGCATTTTCTATAAATAGTAATATTTATATTAGATTCGTTATTCATACAATGCACGATATTGACATATTACTGTCGATTTACCCAACAAGTCTTTACGTGCTAGAAGTACAGTATAACTATATGTTCCAAAAATGACTGTAATCGTATTATATAATCTTGAAATTGTGATTTCAAAGATTTAATGATATCGATAAGATCTTGAGATATATTATAGAATAAGCCTCCTCATGGACATCAGGGGTCATTACGTGAACAAGTAACATCCGACATGCTTTCTGGTAGGGATCAGAGGTGGACCTGCGTTCCTACTACATGCATATCTGATTTCTTATTAAAGTATTAAAAAAAATGTAAAAATAGTGTATACAAGTCCAAGGAATTTGGGTTTTTGCAGTGTTAGATATATATGAATCTAATAAAATGGATATAGTCAAACAACTGTTTTGCACTCCTTTGCCACCTTTTCTTGAAAAGCTGGGAATATTATTTATCGATTGCAATAGTATTTACTGTAATCCATAAATGATAATAGTATTATTCTACAAAATCATGCATGTCTTTCTATTATTGATGTCGGATCAACCTTTCTAAATTGAGACCTGCAACTTGCAATCGGAGGCAGACAAATTAACCAAAACCACCAAATTCTGAGTTAACACTGAAACCGCAATGGCATGGTGTCTTCTATCTGTCATGAACCCAAATGGGCCGACTATTAGACGAAACAAACCCATGTATGTATCTGCATCTGTATTATCATGTGAATTTAACTGCGAAAACCAGCAAAAAAAGGACAATGAAGTAGATGAAAGAATCATCTGGGAAGCGTAATGTTAAGTATGTAAAGGAAGTCGATAAACCATTGATCAAGCTTTCACGGTTATCACCATAAAAGAACTTGCCGAACCCAAATCAATGATGGTTTTTTTAATTAACCTGGATATCCAACTCGCTATGCGAGCCGACTAATCTCAGGACGACCACTTGCTTTGCAGATAACCTGGAGTCACCGTATTTAAACCTCCGTAGTCACAAGGGAATTTTTATTCCTAATTGGATTTGAACATGTGACCTCCAGATACTTTTATTACACCCGTTGAGAACAATAAATTAAGTGATAAATGAAAAAACTATTATGAAAAAAAGCGTTAGAAGTCTTTTGATCATAATTACGTAAAATAATTATATTTGAGAACGAAATTATTTTGGTATTTATTACCATTTTCTTGAATTAAATTACAGAAATTAGCAATTTGCAGGAACATACCACGTGGCAGTCATGTCAGTGAGGCCCCACAGCCCATGGCTCTCGCTGTGGTTACATTTTCATACCCTCTCTCTCTCCTCTATCCTCCTATTTATTCCGGTCACCTGTGTCAGTCTCCGGCAGTCTCTGTCTGTCCCTCCGGCGGCCTTTTCTCCCCTTTATTTTATATACCCCACTTCCCCCCTTTCACTCCTTATCCTTCCAAATTCTTCACACGTTTCACCTACAAAATTAAACCTCTCATTTCGTTAAAACTAGAATCAAATCGCAATTTTGGTTCTGAAACGACGTTAAACGCACTTTTAAAAAGAAAATCTTGATTTCAGAATGAACGGAGCTTCGCCGGAGTGTCACAACAACATCCCCGGCAATACCACCGGCGGCGGCGGTGGCGAGGTGAGTGTGTTCGAAAGACAACAAGCAAGAATGAAGTGGCAACAACAACAACAGATGCTTTTTAATGGGAATGATCATCAGGTTCCTAACATGTTATCTGCTATGCAACCTTCGGGTTTGATCGGAAACTTTGCCATTAAACCCGACCCGGGTATTGAAAACGGGTGGCCAGATTTCAGTTATGGTGATCAGTTGGGTTATGGGTCTGGGTTTGATCATATGAATCAAAACACACATTCAAGAATGACAAGCTTCCGTCCACCATTAATGGCGGATCAGACAATCTTGCAGAAAAACTCAAGCTCAGCCTCATTATCACCCAAGAAAAGAAAAGCCCATGAGAATCAGAAACTAAAGGTTGAATCTTTATTCATTTCTTGAATTCTTTCTTTCCCAAAAAATAGAGAAATTCTCATCTGGTGATCAAATTCAGGTGGTTTCTGAAGAAAATGGCGTCAAAGAGAAGGAGTTAAAAGGGTGTTCTGATGGAGATTCTACAGAAACTTCATCAAAAGAAAAACCAAAGCTAACAGAAGCTAAAAAACAAGAGTATATTCATGTTCGAGCTCGTCGAGGCCAAGCCACCGATAGCCATAGCTTGGCCGAACGAGTACGTTCTTTGTTTTGTCGACCACATTTTCTTGATCTACAGCAGGACTTCAGATTTCAGCACCTCTTAAAAAATTGCAAACAACTGATACCGATACTGGTACTGATACTGTTTGATTCTGATGTAGGTGAGAAGAGAGAAGATCAGTGAGAGAATGAAGTATCTTCAAGATTTAGTTCCTGGATGCAACAAGATCACTGGAAAAGCTGGAATGCTTGACGAAATCATCAATTACGTTCAATCCCTCCAAAGACAGGTGGAGGTATAATCAAATTCGATCATTAGCCATCACTTTCTTTTCAATTAATTTCAAACTTTCTATTTTTAGTAACTCATCATTTTTGTGATTTGGATTGGAACAGTTCTTGTCCATGAAGCTTGCTACCGTTCATCCCAGATTAGACTTCGATATCGATAGCTTAATCACAACAGAGGTAATTTACAAGATTCACTGAATCTGTACAGCTAGATTGAACCACCCCCGTTTGCTGGATTTGGACCATTTCTGCTTAAACGGGCTATTTTGAAACACAGTATAATAAGTTCTACATATTCTCACATGGTATCAGAAGTCTAGCCTCCTCCATTGGATGGGGCGTTTTAGAGTTCCATATCGGATAGATTTGGACGAGTTGTCCTAATGGGACAGTTTGTGGCCGTCTAGCCTCTGTTGGAGTGGCGTGCTAGAGTCCCGCATATTCTCACTATATGTATTTGATCAGTCCCTAACTTTTGTTCATATTATCATCAGATGTTTGTGTCGGGCGAAGTTTCAGCAGTCGGGTATTCATCGGAGATGGCTAATTCCACATATCTGCAGTTAAACTCGTTACTAGAAATGGGAACGAACCCGATTGACATGGTGTTAAGAAGCATTGGTTCTCCAGTTTCGATCCCTGAAACATTTGTCGTTTCGTCGTGTTTCAATGTAATTTCTTCTCTCAAATCTCTGAATTATATACAATTTCCTAACAGTATCTAAAGATTCAACCTTTCTTTCTTGCAGCAGATTCAGCCAACTGTTACATGGGATGCTGATCTACAGAATCTATACAGAATGGAACTTCAACATGATACATCAACAATACCATTTCAAACCCAGAAATTTACAGGTAAAGAAAAAAAAGAGACCCACAAACTTCATTGATTTTGGACCAAGAAAGTTGCTTGTTGGGATAAGCTCTAAAGAGATGCATAACAATGGCTGAATGGCTGTCTGCCATTGAACCCCAATTCACCAAGATTTCTTGAATGGTTTTCAGGTTCATATGAAGGAAGCAATCTGAAGATGGAGATGTAAACAAGAAGATTCATAATATGAGGAATTCTTTTTGGATGGATTAAATCTAAATGTTACCAATCTTGATTCATTAGTCATGGCTCATGTATATATATATATATATATTATCTATATATGCATATATATCAACATATGTAAGCATTCTAGGAACAATAACTAGAATTTGAACATTTCCACATTCTGTTGTAAACTCTATGATACAGATCGAGTTTATCGAAGAAAGTTCATTAATGGCCGCTAACAAATCGCAACTTGCAAGAACATAAACGTAACGCAAAGTTTGAATGCGAAATGTCGATATTTTGATAGATTGAACCTAAATGCAGCGAGAGAGCGAGCGAGGGAGTGACAGCCTGAAAGTAACTCCTATGGGACCAAAATAGACATCTTCGACTAAGACATATAGAGCGATAAATACGTTACACAATTGTTTGGTCTCATAAACTTTAAGTTCTACAAAGCAATTTATTAAGACATTTAAACATATTTTACAACTTTGTTATATTGGCATATATGGTTAGATTTTTGTGGTTTTGGGCTAAATATCTGTTCCAAAAATGCATAAATATTTTGATCGTTTTCAAGCCAATTGTTAAAAGGACTGGAAGATATGATCAAGATTTCCTTTGTTTCTTGATGGTGATTGACCATATTGCACCTTTTGATCTTAGCCCCACTTCAACAGCAACATATATGCCCCTAGCTTCTTGAAACCTGCTTTAACAGTGGGTACTCAGTTCAGTTTGTGTGCACCTTGACTAATTCTAACACATTATAAAAAGTTGGGTTTATAGGATGTCAAAATTGTCTATTCGATAGACTGATTTTGTAGGACCAAACTAAAAGACGTCATATTTTAAAGAGTTGCAATAAGGTTATAGGATGTTTATGCATGTCTAAAGAAGTTTTTGAACTTTTTTAAAATAAAGTGTCATATTAGTCATTTTATAGGATACTATTTTGAAAAAAAAAAGTCTTGTAAAAATAAGTGTCATGTAAAAAGATACGTTTATAAAACACTTTTATGGTATTGTAAAATAGTTAATATGACATTTTATTTTAATTTAAAAAAAAAAGAACTTTTTAAGACGACCAGATACATAGTGTAAGCTAAGTACAACACTTTTAGATACGACATTTTATTGTCAGGTCCTGTAAACTTAATCCTACGAAATAATCAATTAAGGGGCCGTTTACCAAACATTTACCCGGTAAGTGCTTACCGGTAAAATTTAACATTATTATTTACGTATCAGGTAAGATTTTAGTCCACTAAAACGGTATCGTATGCAACAATTTACCCGGTAAGCGCTTATTGTGGTAAGAGTCGTCGGCCTCACTTACCGGGTAAGATTCATGGTCCTTGTCTCGCTCTTACCGAGTAAGATTTTTGGTCCTTACCATATTCATCCGGTGAGGTAACATGACTTGGTGAGCACTTACCCGGATAAATATTTGGTAAATGGGCCCCTAACATTCAAATATTATTGGTGTGTTATAAACCCGACTATTAAGATAACAATCAGTGAAACCTTCGTATGGTTCTGAAAAGACTCATAATTACATCCTATGAAAAAGAGCCTAAACCGAGCCTTTAAAGCTACCTTTTTTGTGGGTCGAGCATTTACCGATCTTTTCGGTTGGAACTGTGACCCAAAAGTCACCATTTAAATGATTTGTTTCTTATTTGTCTTGGAAAAAAATAAAAAATAAATAAATAAATATATATATATATATATATATATATATATATATATATTAAGCAGTTAAAATCCTTTTCTTTCTGGATTTGGACAAAAATGTTGATTATCGGATAATCCCCACCGGCTCTACAGTGAATTCATAGTCAAGGGCATCAATGTAAGCGAACATTTTTGAGATCACTCAGAGGCTGAGGCTAGCCGGGGGGATCGAACCCATGATATGTCTTGTATTTGGATAAAGTTATCTTATCATTTTGTCAACTGAGCTACATGCCAGAGGCTATTTTGTCTGGAATTTAGTTTTCTAGTTTTAGGTGATTAATTCCTACATCTACTTAGGGTTCTTCAATTATATAAGTAGGATTATTGCTAGCTATCTAAACCGTAGTCTTCTGTTCAATTTTTCTTCATCCCTTCTCTCTATAATCCTTGATCGACAAATGAACAATCACGACCACAAGTCCACAAGGGTGGTGCCTGATTGGTTTGAGCTTGACTACAAAAGTCAAAAGTGTCTGGAGGTTTCATGTTCAAATTCAAGGAGGAATAAATCTTCTTATGGCCACGGAGGTTCAAATGCGGTGATTCCGGGCTACCGGCAAAGTAGGTGGTCGTTCTGAGATTAATCGGTTCGCATAGCGGATTGAATATCCAGGTTAATAAAAAAAATGAACAATCAGGGGTTCATTGTGTTCTTTCTTACTACAATGAATTTGTTCGTGGGTCGTCAGTTGTCATTTTCCTTCCAATTCAATTTGGGTTTTCCACGTAAAGCGCTTGTTCACATTCGAGTGAAGGTAGAGTAAACCAAACCAAACCAAACCAACTCGTTACATCGCACGCAAAAGTAGGATCTAGAAAGGGGTAGAGAGGTTTTTTTTAATAAAAACCTCTTATATACATATCAAAATTTAAAAGATAACAAGAGAGGAAGCGGCATGTGAGAAATATAGCAGAAAACAACGTGCAAACAAATAACATGTTAAAAGAAGTAGCAAGGACAAACGTAAGTAGACATTAATAGACATGGAAATTAAGAACAACTAATAGTTAAGGGGTTGTTTACCTCTTAATAGTTTTATTAAGAGGCAACCTCTGAATCGTTAAGAGGTGAATCTTGTTTGGCAAAAAAAAAAGTCTACCTTTTAATGGTTCTAAAACCCTCTGAATGATTTTGTATCATGGATCTCCCTTAACCATTAAAAGCCCTAATTTCATTATACACAATTACCAAACAATTATATTTCATTTTGCACTATATCATAAGAGCCTCTTAATCATTCTGGCCACTTAATCATTATGCACCAAACCATTTAGCAATTGCCAAACACCCCCTAAAACATCACTCTATCTAATCAATTACCAACAAAGATGAACAAAAAAAAAAAAAATTACTTCGTAGTACTCAAATATATACATACAGATTTATCAATCATATGTTTATAGTGATGATATAAATAAATTACATAAATTAAAGACGTACAATCTCATCAAACATGTATCGGGAGTTAATATTAGCGGTAAAAGAATTTGTTACTAGACAAGAAATTTTCGAAACACCATCAAATCGACACAACTAAAAACGTCGTCACTCCATCTGTTTTACATCCAATATGGCATTAAATGTTCAAATTTAACGACTCCATTTTTTGATAATACCATCATCAGTCTGCTCGAGACCCGCCATTGCTGCTCCCCGCTGAAGATGATTTCTTACCACTGTATTTCTGTTATTACCACAAAATTGAACACAAGTTAAAATACAGTAAACTTAATTCTTTATTTTATACTGTGGGAATCCAGGCCAGCTTGGAAAGCAACCACGGAAACCTCTAGCGACCCTGAGGGATCGATGAACAAGTGACCATAGGGAGCAAACTCCAAGTCTTACTGGTTGAGCTACCCCAAAGGGTTAATATAGTAACTTTTTTTTTTGATTAACTTGGATATCCAACCCACTATACGAGCCGACTAATCCCAGGACGACCACTTGCTTTGCAGATTTGAACCTCCGTGGCCACAAGGGGATTTTTGTTTCTCCTTGGATTTGAACCTAGGACCTCCTGGTACTTTTGACCTTTGGAGTGAAGCTCAAACCAATCAGGCACCACCCTTGTGGTTTAATATAGTAACTTTTATTATAACTACTCAAGGAAAATGGAATAAACTGGGATTCTATACTAACCTGTTTTCCGATGCTGAATGGGACATATTTGTATTTGATCATATGCATGATTTGGCGCTTCATAGTCAGGGTGAACAGCACAAACCAGTAACAAAGTAGTATTGGCCAAAACACAGGGACATCGAACATGGAGAAGAAGGTCATCAGAAACGATATGACGAAAGCCTTTGTGACAGCATACCTTGAAAGCTCAACCATCAAAATAATATGAGATTAGGAACTCAACAGAGGGGAAACAGATTCTCTTTTTGGGGGGAAAGCAAAAACTAAACCAAGTTGACCCCATTAGATCTCACTCGAGAGGGGGAGAGCAAGTGCAAACAAAAGGGATAACTCTCAAAGTTCCATTGCAGGTTCAATTAGAGAGAAAGGTAAGCTTCATCCTTGTGAGGAAGAGAGTCAGGATCACCAGTAAGACCTAGAGCTCTTAAGGGTGCGTTTGGTGCGCAGACAGGACTGGACAGGACAAGACGGGACAGGACATGACAGAACAGCTGTTCAGCATTTGGTAAGACATGACAGGACATAACTGATTAAAATGACCAATTTACCCCCCAGTGAGCTGTTTAGTGTTTTTTCACTACGAAATGCATTCTGGTAACACTGGTCCTACTCCACTAAGCCGATGCTCCGCCAAAACCACTCGCTTTCTGTGAAATATCAAGGGGACATCGAGGGATTGTTGGGGAAATCGAGGGGTTGTTGGGGCGGAATATGGTGGTGAGGGGCGGCGTCTTTGGCAGGTGCAGGAGCAGGAGCGAAGAGATTGAAGATGTCTGAACAGGGCCAAGGGGTTGTTGGGGAAATCGAGGGGAAATCGAGGGGTTGTTGGGGCGGAATATGGTGGTGAGGGGCGGCGTCTTTGGCAGGTGCAGGAGCAGGAGCGAAGAGGTTGAAGAAAGCGATGGAGAAAGCGATGGAAAGCTGTGGAGGAAGCGATGGAGGATACGGGAAAAGGATGTGGGGAAGAAAGGAAGTGATGGAGGCTATGGGGAAGGGGTAGTTTGGTAAAAAAGTCTGTGTTCCACTTAGTTCCAGGGTTTAAGAGAGAACTCGCGTGTCCCACCCTTGTCCTAGTTAGTTCTACTTAGTTCCATATTAAGCCACACCAAACGTAGGACAAATGTGTTCTGTTCTGTCCTGTCCCACCTTGTCCAGCACACCAAACACACCCTAAATGACAGCTCGGTGATAAAGAAGGTATTGCATCTTTGAAACTTAACATAGGATGAAAAGGTTGTTAGTCTCATGGTAAAAGCAAAGAACCCCTGGGTTTCACTCCCAAATGAGCCGAGAAACCTTCTTGCCAAAGGCAAAAGCATAATGACTGGGCTTTTGGCAGATAATACTAGCGAATGCCAAAGTGACCATGATAAGTGGGAGCAGAATAAGGCAAAATGCCAACATACATGTCAAATTCTCTAACCAAGTCCTAAATTTATTGGCTTCGTGAAATGAGATGATCGAAGAACTACTCAATAAGCAAAATGAACAAAATTGTAGCAAAAGGAGCTTGGTGAAATACAATGCTGCATAAATACGTTCATCATATTTATTTTCCAGGGAGTTACAAGTTATATGATGGACTGGCTGCTGCAGATTCAATTTGGCAACAAAAAACTCATGTTTGCGGTGCTCGCTTGACAACATAACCGGTTGTTAAAACAATAAAATATTTCATTTTATTCAATAATTACATTGCAATGGCAGGCAAGTATATCATTTTTCAGCCACTACATAAAATTTCCAGGACTTCCAGGAACTTGAGAAATAGTCAATGTAATGCTTCTGAAACTGAACCATAACCATCTAGTTACCATAAATTGTAATTGATAACTCATATTGATCTATAAGATCATATAGAGTCACTGAAGAACGGCTAGAAAACACAATCAATCAAGCAGATCAGCACCAAAAAGCACAAGGGAAAAAAATGCTAACAATTATGTGAAAGCATGAAACAAGTACCAGAACTTAAATTCGGGTAGGCGTCGAATGAAGGGCTTGAACTCATCTGAGCCTTTTGTAGGTAGCATGGGACCATCAGTCGGGTCCACTTCAGGGTCAACCAGCGGTGACAAAAACCCAATCAACAAATTGAGTATGTAGATTCCGAGACCATAAGTAATAATGTAGAACCCTTGAATGTAATAAACACGCAGCATAAAGAGAAATGCTAAGATTGCTGTCCCAATCCATCTATAAAGCGCATGTGGAGTAGTTTTATCTAGGTAAAACTGGAAAAGCCTTGAAAACTGCCTCCATTGATCCAAAGTCGCTGCTGAGGCACCATTAGCGCCTCCAGTACCCTCCATGAAAGTTTAGCCCCACAACCCTAAAGATACAAAATACAACCTGAATCAACAGAATAACACTTGTTGACATGAATGGAAGGTCTCCCGAACCCAAGGCATCCACAACTTTACAAGAAATACCACATAAGATGGTAATGTAGCTTAAAGATTGGGGTTACAAAAGCACGTATCAGACTCCCCACTCGTTGTGGCTAATTTTTCCCTCTTTTCTAGGGCTTCGTTTGAGGTTAGAGCTATATCAAAAACGATGGCTAACTTGTATACTCTAAGCATATCAGAAGCGCATTCAAATGATCTTCATTCTATTTATCAAGAAACACGTTATACTCTAGTATTATCTTTGCATTTCAAGGGCAGGATTTCAAATGTCGTAATCACATTTAGATCTCTTCAACAACTTCCTCATGATTCAGTAAGAATTGAATCCAGGATCATACCTTTAGATAACTCCAGACGTCATTGATCTAACAAAATTATTTAGCAGCAAGCGAGTAATCATTCGTTGCAAAAAACGAAACCAGAACAAAAATCAAGAAAAATTTCCATCAACAAAGCAAAATAAACGCATTTATGAAGCAGATCTGAAGTGATAGATCTCGATTTACAAACTTAAACTTGGAATCACGAACACATGTGATAATACACCAAAAAAACTAGGGTTTAAACATAGATAAACACAATAAAAATTACTGAAATTAGAGCGAAAATTGAGTTTACCTCGGATGAGATATAGATTGATGGGAGGGAAGATTTCGAGAAATTAGTTGAGATTGTGAAGAAAAGAAAGGAGTCGTCGATTATTCTGAAATGGACTTCGTAATCGTCTCCTGTGAGGTTGTGACGGCTGCTATACTCTTTTGACCGTTTGTCTCGATTACAATACTGTTTTAATCCTTCTTATTTGTTGAAAATTTATCATGAATTTTCCATTTCTTCGAGATTTATAATTTATTGTTGTTTTCGTTCTTACAATTTAAAATTTATTGTTATTTTAATTCATGTCATCTATAATTTATTGCTATTTTAGTCCCTTATATTTAAAGCTAAGGTGTTAATGACTAAAATATCAATGAGTTGCAAACTATAGAATGAAAACCACAATTGAAAAATCATAAGGACGAAATCCGCACTTTCTCATAAAACACAAGGACGAAAAACATAATTTACTCAAAACATGATAATAATAAGAGTAAACTATGACTTTTGTCCCGTGTAAAGGTGTTTAAAAAAACTGTTGGAACGTTCAAACTGGTCAAACCAAGTTAAACCTATCTATTTTGTTGTGTTATTTATATGGGATATTGGATTCGTTCTTCTAACCTATTGTAGAGCCCTCCGATTTGGGTTGTGTCATTCGATCTCGACCGTGTGTAGGGGGAGGAAGATCTTCCCTACAGCCTCAAGACCTTCGATCTTCAGATGGGTTTTAATCGGTCAGTAAAGGAATCGATTTTGGGGTTCTGTTAGGTTGAATTTGATTTACGGTATCTTGAAGTTTGAGGTTGATGTTAGTTGATTTTGATATTAGTTTTAGAGGTGAAATCAGGTAGGGGTTCATTGATTAGAGAAAACATGGGTGAATGAAAAAAGACAAAATAAAAGATTAATCAAAAAGTTTAGAAATTTTGTACAATGACGAAAAAACCCTTTATGCACAGATTTGTTTTTAACAGAGTTAGTCAGATAGATAAAAAAAGAAAGGAATTGTAAATTATAAGGACAAAATCTTTTTTTTATATACCAAGGACGGAAATCATTATAAACAACAAACCATAGGGACGAAAATCATAGTTTAGTCTAATAATAAAATAAACTACATTTTTTGTCCCGTTCTTTTGGAATTCATTAGTTTTCGTCCTTGCATTTTAAAAATTATAGTTTCATTATCATGGTTTGCAAAATCACTAAGATTCGGTCCCTCCCTCTAACACCGTTAAAAAAACTGTTAAGTAACCGACATTTTGGTCTTTTATCATGTATATCTAATTTTTTTTCTTTTTTTAAATGAAAAACCTGTTTATTTATTAAGATACTACATATTTTTAAATATATATAATACACTGATAAAAACACATTCCCCGATGTCTTCATCATCGTCTTCACCGGCCTCCCCTATCTCTATTCATATCCCTCCCGTGGTTTTCCTCTTACTTTCTTCACCATCACAACAAGCCCACACCTAACCACAAGGGTTGTGCCTGATTGGTTTGAGCTTGGCTCTAAAGGTCAAAAGTACAAGGAGGTCTCATGTTCAAATCCAAGGAGAAATAAAAATCCCTTTGTGGCCACGGAGGTTCAAACGCGGTGACTCCAAGCTATCTGCAAAGCAGGTGGTTGCCTTGGGATTAGTCGGCTCACATAGCGGGTTGGTTATCTAGGTTAATAAAAAAAAATGGAATTTTAAGGGTAATTTAGTATTTTTCCTCAAAGTCGAAATAAAAGGATGACTAGTTGTTTTAGTAGTACAATGTCCCACTTATCAGTACTTTGTCGGGCAATCAATGTTTACGGTATCATATACAAAGCCAAATATGTTTCGAAAAGGTACAAAATAATTACATATTTCAAGTAAAAAGTACTTTGCAGTTAGCGATTTTTTTATCTACAAATTAATAATAGCACGTGTCAAACTTACGCATGTTTTATTTCAGATAACGAGCTTACTAACATTTATTCTCAGCTATCAAATAATGCGTGTTTTTGTCTTGAATTAAAAAATGTTCGAATTTTTACGCAACCTTGGTTTACATATTCAACAATGACTTTTCCGAACCTACCCCGAATGTCTCACCCTTCTCATTTCTCAACATTGTTCCTCTTATCCGAAAATGAATGTATATCGACTTTTCTTGTTCTCTATATCTCTTGTTGGTGAGAACTCTTTTCACACACTCTTTTCTCTTCTTTGAAATCCTTAATTCGTTTCTCGATCTTACTATTTTATCAGGAAAAGAACTAGAATGACCCTTGATTTAACTGAGTTAACGGTCAATTGGAACATGAAAACGTGACTAAATCACTACTAGAAAACCAGGTATCAGCGACGACTATCAGCGAGGGATCAGCGAGGGAAATGACAAAAAACACATTCCCTCACTGATCCCTCGCTGATCTGCAAGGGAAAAATTCCCTCGCTGATCCCTCGCAGATCAGCGAGGGATCAGCGAGGGAA
>NC_037529.1:64729414-64751477 GCF_001531365.2 Cynara cardunculus var. scolymus
GACCAATGTCTGTGTGTCTACAGTTTTTCAAAATTGAAAATTTTAGATCTAAAATGGTCTTATGAATTTCTAAAATGCTTAATTTATAATTTTGGAAAGAACATTTTGCATTTATAGCAGCCTTTTGTGCTATCTAATTTCAAGAGTATCCTAATCTGGATTGTTCTTGATTTAGTGTGTGTGTGTGTGTGTGTTTGTGTGTGCATGAAACCAAGAATGAATAAGCCCTTGACTAGATTTTGTTGGTATAAAGAATTGTTCTGTGTGTGTGTGTGTGTGTTTGTGTGTGCATGAAACCAAGAATGAATAAGCCCTTGACTAGATTTTGTTGGTATAAAGAATTGTTCTTTGATGCATTATGTATCCACTGTCTGTCTGTCTGATTGATTGGTATATATATATAGCTTGATCATAATCTGTTGTTTTATTTTTAATTTCAGCTATCTAATTGCAGCAATGGGACTACAAAGTGTTGTGGAGTTTTGGACTTGCCTGCCTTGATATCCATGCACTAAGGTTAAAGAAAGATCTGCACAATCATATCTTCTTGAGCCTTCTTGTGGTTGGTGACTGGGTTAGCAGCTACTCTCACTTTTTATATGACTTTTAAACACCATCATAATTAACAAAACCAATGAATATAATCCCATTTTGGAGCATGCCCTATGGTTATAGTTTGAACTCATATGTTTATATATATGTGTGAAACTCAGGTGACAGCGATTCTATCGCTTGCAGCTGCTTGTTCGTCAGCTGAAGTCATGGTTTTGTTCGTGAAAGACACAGATATATGCAGATCACACAACCTACTATCATGTAATACATTTCAGATCTCCATAGCTTTGGCTTTTGTGGCGTGGTTTCTTCTTGCGATTTCTTCGTATGTCATGTTTTGGTTGTTGGCCACTATTTGATTTCGTGTTGTTGAATTGCCTCTGATTGTAAATATCGTGGTGTTGAGTAAAAAATTATGGGTTTTGTTATCTCGACTGTAAATTTGATTTATTTGCACACTGCCATTGACATCTTAGGAGAATTAGTGTCGATATTCAAATAAGAAAATAAGAAATAACCGGTCTTTTAAGGTCCAAATTATAACCTATCGGCTCTAAATTTGTAACAGGTTAGGTTTGGTCTAACTGGTCCTATATTGATTCCCTCATATAATTCGGTCTCAATGGCATCTGTTGTTAGAGATGGAAAAGGGGAGCGTATTGGGTGGGTGATGCATCCCTAGTGCTCGACCCCGACCAGTTCCGTGGGAGGTTAAGGAAGGAATCCTCGGCAAGATGAGGGAACCCGTTTGGTAAAAAACAATAAAAGCGTTTTATGTAAAATTAAAATTACATTGATTACCAATACCAAAAATCAAATATATATGTCATTTAATAATAAAGTATACGTACATATATTAATATATATGTATTTTTAAAAAAAATATTTTTTAATTTTTTACAAATTAGCGACGGATTAGCGAGGGAAAATCCGTCGCTGAAAGTGCTTGAATTTCCCTCGCAAATTCGTCGCTGAAAGTTCTCTCGCAAATCCGTCGCTGAGAGTTCCCTCGCAAATCCGTCGCTGAAAGTTCCCTCGCAAATCCGTCGCTGATAATTCCCTCGCAAATCCGTCGCTGAAAGTTCCCTCGCAAATCCGTCGCTGAAAGTTCCCTCGCAAATCCGTCGCTGAAAGTTCCCTCGCAAATCCCTCGCTGATCCGTCGCTAAATACTTCCCTCGCTGATCCGTCGCTGAAAGTGTCCGTCGCAAATCCGTCGCTGATTTCCCTCGCAAATCCGTCGCTGAAAGTGTCCGTCGCAAATCCGTCGCTGATTTCCGTCGCTGATAGCATTACCTACGACTGTTTGATCGACGGAGTATCAGCGACGGATCAGCGAGGGAATTTTCCCTCGCTGATACTCTGCATTTTTGTAGTGAATTGGTAATCCACCTATGAATCTCATGGAGAGTTCGATCCTAGCTCAGGATGAACGCTGGCGGCATGCCTAACACATTGCAGTCAAGCTCCCTTCTGTCTTTGCACTCGAGGGACAATTTATTTTAGTAGTATTAGTCAGAAAAACCATGACCATAACAAGTTAAATACCAAAAAGACCAAATCCATAATAAACATAGCATAGTGATCCTAGCAATTAAAAACACAAATAACACTAAGGGGCCGTTTACCTAAATGTTTAATTACCCGGTAAGCGCTTACTGTTAGGAGTCAATATTATAATTTATTTTTACCGGGTAAGATTGTAGTACATCAAAAAGGTATCGTATGCAATAATTTACCCGGTAAGCACTTACCCAGGTAAGAGTCGTTCACTTACCAAATAAGACTCTCAATCTTTATCGTTGTTCTTACCGGGTAAGATTTTTGACTCTTGTCATGTTCATCCGGTAAGAAAAATTACCCGGTAAGCACTTACCACACGGGTAAGCATTTAGTAAATGGCCCGTTAATATGTTATTTTTATGCTTCTTTAGTATTTGTTTCTTAATAAAAAAATAGGTATGTTAGGTTTTGAGCAATATTTCTAACTGTTAATTATTTTTAAGTGATGGTTTATAATTTAATGATATTGATATTAACTCTGTTAAAAAAATTAGGGGCTGTTTGTTTGTTGCTGAATGATTTAGTGCAAAATGATTAAGTAGTTAGAATGATTTAAGAGACTCTCATGATATGGTGCAAAATGAAATATAATTGTTTGGTAATTGTTTACAATGACGAAATTAAGGCGCTGAATGGTTAAAGGAGGTCCAAGATACAAAATCATTCAGAGGGTTTTAGAAACCATTAAGAGACATACTTTTTTTTTGTCAAACAAGGTTCATCTCTTGATGATTCAGAAACTGACTCTTAATGAAACTATCAAGAGATAAACAAACATCTTCTTAGTCATATAAAGGCTATTTATTAGTGAAATTACCAAAAAGACCAAGTGAAATTACCAAAAAGACCTTCAACTTATTACGTGATTGAAAGCCCTCATGCATGAGGAGCATAAGGGAATACATTATTACACTTATCACTACCAAGAAAATGCTCGATTGACCACGTCATGCTTCGTTACAGAAGCTCACAATGTGACAATTAACAAACACTTCCTATTTTTATTCATATCATAATTACAACTTTCTATTTTTGGAAAGTGATCCTTTCATGGGTGATCGACGTTTGGTACCGCTTTCTTGACATCTCTGTCGAGCTTTTCAGCTTTTTCGAAGGCGAGCTTCCCAGCTTCAATTTGATCTTCGGAAAGTTTATCGGCCTCTGCACATGAATTGAAGTAGCAAAAGCACATGTGTTTGCCGTTGCGCACATGACACGCTCCATGGGCTGCACCCTCCCAAGACTTGCATTGGTCGTCACAATGTTTCGTGTTGCCACAGTTGCCTGACCATGTCTTGCTAGCTTTCTCGCATAGTTCCCCTTTCACCGTTTGTGTTTCTGTGCAATTTACAACTCGTTAGACGACTCAATGAAACCACTAAAAGTAGACATTTTTAAGTTAATTACAGAAGTCAAAAAAACTGGATCGAGTTTCTTTTAGGCATGCTACATGACCTCTGACATATAGGAGTTTTTACAGACGCATGAATGATAAGTATGAAGTTAGGGACAACGAGTGTGGGACACCAAGGATTAGGGTTACGATATATTGGAGGCTGAGCCAGGAGAAAGAGGAGGTTCCAACATATATACAAGATAAATGCATGGTCCAAGTTTAGTCGATGTGGGACTCCGACACGTCCCCTCCAATGAAGGGTAGATGGATACAGATTATTCGAGAGTGTTGGGTCCTTGATACCATGTAAGAATATGTTGTAATCACAAGATCAATCTCCAAAAGAGTCTTTGAGAAAGAAAGGAAGGTTCCAACATATATATACAGGAGAAATGATACAAGTCTAGGCGATACGGACTGATCAAACATGTATTTATGTTATTCATACTTCGTATATATTTTCTAAATGTCTTAATTATACCGTTGCACAAGTTGATGTGCGAGACTGCATACGTATACGTCTCCTCTAAACGATACCCTACTTTCTAGCGGGATACACACACACACACACACACACACACACACACATATATATATATATATAGACTTGGGATTACGTGAGACCAGCCTATTTTCGTGAGACTCGTGAGACCACTTTTTTACACTTAAAACTTCACAGCAAAATGCTGTGAAGTAACCTTCACAATGTTTTTGCTGTGAAGGTTCGACTTTTTTAAACCTTCACAATGTTTTTGTTGTGAAGTTTCAAGTGTAAAAATGTGGTCTCACGGGTCTCACGTGAACCCAACCCTATATATATATATATATGTAGACGATCATCAATATATATACTAAAAGATGGACTACAATCAGCATACTAATTAAAGCTTCGACAACAAGCGACACATGGATTGAGATTTATAGATCACCTGAGATAGCAAGAACAAAAACGATGAAAGCTAATGCGAAAAAGGAGACCCATTGTTTCGCCATATTTGAAGAGTAGAACAAGAAGGTTATGAGAAGAAAGGTTTAAGACAATGCAGGGTATTTATAGGAGAAGCTGAAGGTAGGTTCAAGATATATAGTGTTGAAGGACGACGACAAATAATCTTGAAGCAAGAATAGTGCTGGCAATGGCCCGACCCGTCAGGAACCCGATCCATCCGTCTCGGTCGGGGACGAGGATTCCCCGCTAAATCGGAGATGTGGATGGGTACTCCCCGTCCCACTCCGTACCCGTTATATATATATTAATAAATTATATATACATATAATATTATATATATTTATACATGTATATTATCTATTTCAACTAAATCGGTAGTTCATAATTTCATATTTTCTAACTAAGTTTATAATTTAAAATTGTTATTTTTTGGATGTTAGTATGTAATATTTGGATGCCAAGTCAAAATACAATTATTCGATAAGTTTTGTATATTACTCGATATGATTTTATATTACTCAATATTTTTTGGTACATGTGACTTTAATTTTTTTTTTTGATTTTAGGTTATTAGTTTTTATATGATGTTGTGGTTTTTTTATATTAAATCAAATTCATTTTAGTTTTAGGTTTATTGAAAATGTTTGAGATTTAAACATGTATGGTCTCTCACATATTTAATTTAAAATAACTTGTATAAGCGGAAAAAAAATCCTCGTTTTCCCGTTGGGGATGGAAATGTGATTATATTCCCCGACGGGAAATGGGGACAGGGATGGGAAAAGAGATAAGTAATCAGGGGGACAGGGATGGGGAAAGAGATAAGTAATCGGGGACAAGGACGAGGATTGAGGTCCCCGCCCCATTCCCATGCCTAATGGGTTAGGGTAAACCCGTTATTTCTTATGTTTTGATCCGTTGGACAAGGGTATGAGTATAGAAAATTTTATCCATAGGGTATGGATAAAGTGTTTTTCGTTATCCATTTACCTGTTACCCGTTTATATATATATATATATATATATATATATACACACACACACACACACACAAATGTTGTCTTTAGATCTTTTTTTTTAAAGTATATAATATTTATATACAACAAATGCAACAAATAAACTCACACATCCTCCTCAACTATGGTGAGATTTGAACCCCTGACCTCCTAGAAGGCCAAGGGCTATTATACCGCTAGGCCAAAGGCCCTTTGGTTAGATCTTTATCATGCACATTATAACATATATAAAACAATATCACAATGTTTATTGAAGAAATTAGATATAAATGAAAATTATATTTATAAACTAATATTTTACTTATAGATGTTTAACAATATTATTTTAATTCAAAACGATTTTTTTTACTATTTATCCATTATTCGTTTCGTTACCTGCTATCTCGATGGATTAGATAAAAGTTCTATCATATATATAATTACTCGTTTTGTTATCCACTATTTTAAATAAATTAAATAATATATTAACCCTTACTCTAGCCTTTACCCTACCCAACACTACCAGCCAACCCTAAGCAACAATATATAACAAACTTGGGCGTCGTTTATCAATCACTTACCCAGGTAAGCGTCTACCAAGTTATGTTGCCTCACTGGATGAATATGGTAAGGACCAGAAATCTTACCCGGTAAGAACGAGACAAGGACCATGAATCTTACTCGGTAAGTGAGAGCGACAACTCTTACCATGGTAAGTGCTTACCGGGTAAATTGTTGTATACGATGTTGTTTTAATGGATTAAAATCTTACCCGGTAAATAAATAATAATATTAAAATTTACCATTAAACACTTACCGGATAAGTCTTTAATAAACGAGCCGTTAGTGATGTATTCAAATATTGCGGTAACATGCATTAATTCTTGTGCTGCCACGACCTAATTAAGGTTCGGTAGTCAACAATTGCTTCTAAAAATGGATGGAATCGGAGGTAGTCAAGTCCAACTTTTCTGCATGCATTTATAAATAGAAGGATATGTAAATTGGGTTTCTTGATGTGCGTGTATCATACGTCCGTTCGGTTTACGTTGTTCAAATAAATCTATAATCATTTGATGCTGAATCACAATATTAAATGATTATCATAATCTTGTTTATTTTTTTATTTTTTAGAAACAACAATATTATAAAAAACCACCAAGGCTAGCAAGAGGTTAGCACATTGCAAAAGAGCCGCTAAAGGGTTGATACACCAAACATTCCAATCAAGGGAATTACAAGACTTCGATCTAAGTCTAATCCAATTAAAAAAGAAGAGCACAATATCCTTGTAAATCACCATCGGGTTTTTAACGGGTTTATTGAAAACCAACGCATTTCGATTCGTCCAAATCATCCAAATGAACGCCATAAGAATTACTTCCATACCCTCCTTACACTTCTTCCCTTTGTAGGGGAATTGAGCTGCAGAAAAAAAACTCCGCCAAGTTGGTAGCTTGGCAAGGAAAACCCGACCACCAATTCTTAACATACGCCCCAATCACTTTAGTAGTCGAACAACCAAACAAGAGATGACCTTCCGTTTCTGGCTGACTTAGGCAGCAAGGACATAGAACAGAGCTCACCCGAACACCTCTTAATGAAAGATTAAGTCTAGTGGGGAGTCTAGACTTTGAAAGACGCCAGATAAGCATATTCACTTTACCTGGCACTAATTTGTTCCACTTCGTTACCCTTCCATCAGAAAGTAAAACACCTTCCTCGATTTTTCCCCGACACGATTTAACCGAGAAAACCCCGTCCTCTGATAGAGCCCATCGACGTCTGCCATTAGCATCAACCGACCAGAAATTGTTCACATTCAACCCAGCTTTCCGAATGAGAGTGTCCCAATTTGCAATAGCTCCCCAAACACCCGGTTTTTTGCAACCGTCGCTAAAAATACCCCCCACTAGCCCCATGAAACGCCTTTATGCAATCTTTCCACAGACTACCTTCTTCATTTAAAAACCGCGACCACCACTTAGCAAGAAGACTCCAATTGAGCGCCTTCAGACTACCTATAYCAATACCACCTTTATCCATTGAATTGCAAGTAACTTTCCACCTAAYCMAGATCATTTTCCTGCTCTGACCAGTCCGGCCCCAAATGAATTGATTCCGAAGACTTTCAAGAGTGCTAAGAACATTTTCCGGGACTTTAAAAAGAGAGAAAAGATAAACACCCAAACTTCCCAGCACTGATTTACAAAGAATCTTCCTACCACCAAACGATAAAGATTTGGCCTTCCAGGCTGAGAGTTTCTCTTGGAATTTATCCACTAACTTATTCCAATTACTTCTTCTACCCATCTGAGCGCCTACCGGAAGACCCAAATAAAGGAACGGAATAGAAGARAACTTACAATTCATTCTTTGAGCAAGCAACTCCGCTTCACCTATTCCCGTGCCAATGCCATATAAACAACTTTTCTGCAAATTAATTTTCAACCCCGATGAAAGATAAAAACATCTTAGCAAACGAATCAAATTTAGACCATTCGAAACTGACCATTCCCCCAAAAATAGAGCGTCATCAGCATATTGAAGAATCTCTATTATAGGGCCACCTCTAGGGAGGGTCAACCCGTTAAAAACTCCTTTAATACGAGCTTCATACATAACTACCCTAAGAGCCTCCATAGCGATTATAAAAAGGAAAGGAGCAAGAGGGTCACCTTGGCGCACACCTTTTTCCATGATAAACTCCTCCGTAGGGCTTCCATTTACAAGAATAGATACGCTAGCATTAGATAGAATACCTCGAATCMACTTTCYCCAGGTAWTACTGAAACCCATTTGCCACATAACCTCGTCTAAAAAATCCCAGTTCAAATTATCAAATGCCTTCTCAAAGTCAGCTTTGAAAATTAACACTTTACGTTTTGCCTTCCTAGCCCAAGAAATAGACTCGTTAACAATTAGCGGACCATCCAGAATGCAACGACCCTTAATGAAAGCCGACTGCTCCTTCCCGATAATCGAATCCAACACCCCTTTGAGTCTATTCGCCAGCAACTTGGAGACAATTTTACAAAYACAACCAATRAGATTAATCGGCCTATAGTCTTTGAACAACAAAGGGTCYTTTACCTYTGGAACAAGAGTAATGAACGAAGCATTGCATCCCCTTCCGATATCAGCATTGGCCTCGAAGGCCTTGACCGCCTTGAACACATCTTCACCAATGACATCCCAAAACTTTTTAAAGAAAGCAAAAGAATAACCATCAGGCCCCGGCGCTTTCTCATTACCGCAGCCCCAAACAGCGATTTTAACCTCCTCCATAGTGAAAGGCAACTCGAGCGTCTCCATTTGACTTAGCGAGATTCTTTTGAAATGGTTGCTCTTATAAGACGGCCGRCACACCTTATCTTCCGAAAATTTCTCTTTGAAGAAAGCAAAAGCTGCTTTCTTCAGTTCTATCGGATCTCTAATCCATCTTCCTTTTACACCAATACCATGAATATTTAACTTACTATATCTGCATCGAAGAAGACCGTGAAAGAAACAAGAATTTTCATCACCTTCGAGAGTCCACCTGGCTTTAGCCTTTTGCCTGAGATCATTAATAGTTGTTTATTAAATAAGTGTTTACTGATAAAAACTTGTAGCTCTAACTTATCTTATCGGCTAATTTTCACGGTAGTGATGTCTAAAAACCGGTCTCGGACTCAATAATACCGGCTATAACCGGTCCCGGTCCTGGTCGAAAATGGTGAGCCCAATTAAGGTTATGTATAACCAGTTATGATGAGTCGGTCTTAGTCCCAACCATTAAAAAAAACTAAAATTTTTAATTTTTTTTAATAATAGATTTATTTAATACATTATGAAATTTGTAATTGAGTCACTTAAATATACTTTAAAATGTGTTTATTATAATTAAAATTACATTGTTTTCCAAAAATGCATTATAAAATTATTTGAAAATACATTTATTCATCATCGGTTAACCATGTCGGATTGATTTGAAGAGTTCAGGCCTCTTGAATTCTTCTAATAGTCATTTGGTCATCGATGGTCGAGTTCCTCATTATTGTCATATTGTGAGTAAGTGCCTTCGGCATCCGTAGTTGGTGGCGTGCTTAGTCCCATGGCAATTTCATTTTCTTCCAAATTTTCTTCCCCCGCTTCAATCTTCACCTATGACGATGCCGTGTGTGGAATTCTATCAACGTTATCCAAGTAATTCTTCAAATAGATGCAACACTCCACATACTCTGGCTTGGTCTTGTCCGACGTATCAAAATGATCCTGCCATTAAAAGAAAAAGCGGACTCTAAAGCTACGGTACTAGCTGTGATTGTTAGTATGTCACGTGTCATGCATGCCAAAACCGGGAATTGAGATTGCTTTTGTTTCCAGAAATATAATACATTAATTTTTTCAAAATCTTCGACATCATTTGCAGGGCATGCGGCCATAAAGTTAGTATGCACGTATATATTTATTTCACCTAAATCAAATTCAAATCTATTTTTTTTACTTGATTCATTTAAAACCACGTTCATTAAATTAGTCATCAACTCTTCCTGACTTTGGCGATGACCACTACAAGAACTAGAACCCGCAAATCTACGACTTGAAGAGCTTTGTTGTTGGTTCCCCCCCCCCCCTCCTAAAAATGTTTATAATGATCAAATAAATATAGAAAATTACGACTAAACAAACGTTTTTGTTCCACTAAAAAAGAATCATCCATAGCCGTATCTAAACCAAAGGCCACACATATTTGTGTAATTAAAACTTCAACACCGATAACATTTAAATACGGGTTTAACATCGGAGCACAAAGAAAAACAAATGGGATGCTCATAAAATATTTTAACATTTTTTTTCCATTGAACTCATCAGCCTCCCCCAATCGTGATGGTCTTAGTATTATGCAATCTTACTTGCCAAAATATGTAATTGATTTAAAAGTAAAGGCCTTGTTGGATAATAAATATCGGATAAATGTGTTGTGACATTTTAAAATCGCTTAAAATATCGTACAATTCCTCAACCACGATCCAATCAAGATTTCAAATAGAATTATGTAGGTAATGGTGTTTATAAAATGAAAAAAATATAATTTTTTTGCTTTATCATATTTTTAATCATAAAATAAGTCGAATTCCATCGAATGGGCATACCAAACCTCGGTCCCAACGCTGTAAAACCAACGTCTTCACAATAGTTTCTATATTCTGCAATCATTTTCTTCCCTTTGTGAAAATTGGCCGCAACATAAGTCTAAACATATCTATTACAGGTTTCCAAGTATTTAAACCGTCTTGAATGACTAAATTTATTATGTGTGTACAACGTGTATGAAATAATTTTTACCGTTCAAAATAGTTGTCAAATGACACTTTAATTTTTCCACACATAGTTTGTTATTACCAGAGTTATCAAATGAAATGCTAATTATGTTAGTAGTTAAATTATAAAATACAAGACATTTTTTAATAATTGAAAATTGACGTGCATCCGAATGTGGTGCACCAAACGGTTCAAACGTGATTACACGTTTGAATAAATGCCATGATGAAGGCTCAATCCAATGTGCAAAAAGAACAATATAATAGGGTTCAAACGTAGAAATCGCATTGTAAAAAATTGTTAAAGCAAAACCAAAACAAAAACAAAAACAAAAACCCATAAGTTCGAGAGATTACAAGAGAAACACAAATCATGCATCACAAACGCAATATCGAACAAACCCTACATTCCTATTTGATAATAAATTACGAAATTGGCATCAAAAACTAAATTTCTGACCTTGAGAGTGATTTCGTGTGATTCAGGTATAGAATTCCCTCATTAGGATTAACCCTGAACGATGGTTTTTTTTTAACCTGGATATCCAACCTGATATGCGAGCCGACTAATCGTAGGGTGACCACCTGCTTTGCAAATAGCCCGGAATCACCGTATTTGAACCTTCGTGGCCACAAGAGGATTTTTATTCCTTCTTGGATTTGGACCTAGCTTTTGACCTTTGGAGCCAAGCTCAAACCAATCAGACACCATCTTTGTGGTTTCCTAAACGTTAGTTTGAACTAGAACGCTATAGATCTGAAACTAAATTTCTAAAATATACATTAATTATATTTCCATTTCCATCGTAAAAGGACCATGAAATGAGGTGCCACATTCTTTCAATTTCTTGCATCAGTGATTCACTGTTGAATTCGGAAAACCACCCATTGTTGATTTCCACATAGAGCAAGGCACTCGTGAGCTTGACTCCATTATTCATAGATGAATGCCATCCACTTCATAAAGGATGTGTTTGGTTACAGGACTAGACATGACAAGACAAGACAGTACTTGACTGGACATGACTGGACAATTGTTCAATGTTTGGTAAGATAAAACTGGACAGAACAAAACAAGTAAAATGACCAATTTACTCCTGATAAGTTGTTTATTTTAATTAATTTATGTAATTTATTAAATTATAATAGAATAATTATTTTTTATAACAAAATATATCATTTCAAGTTTTCGTCAAAACAATTAAAATGACACCAAATAAAAAGTTTATATAGTTTTCTACATTATTTTTTATTATTAATATATAATAAATTACATAAATTAATAAAAATATAAAAACCGTGTAAAAATAATATTTTGAGGGCAGTAAAATGAAAGTTTAAGAAACACAAAATAAAATAAATAAAATTTAAAGAATGAATAAAATGTAAAAAGAAAAAGACATATTTGATGTTTTAGAAGAGAATTAAGTTTTATTTTGAGGTTATATTGGTAAAATATAAGTGTGCTCCACCCTGTTCCATGGGGTAGGGGTGGAACAGGCCTGTTCCACTCTTTTCCTGTCTGTTTCACATAAAATTCATGTCAAACATGAGACAAGGATCTCTGTCCTGTTCTGTTCTGTACCTGTCCATTGTACCAACGCACCCTAAATTATCAAGAAACAAAACAATTATGAAGTTACTGCATTTGTGGGATTCAAGTTTGGTGTTGTGGTCAACTAAACCTATCAATTGAACATATTTGGATCAACCAATCATGCCAAGTCCAATTTCCGAAAAATCAAACAATCCACATTTGCGAAAGTAAACCCACAAACGTAAGTAAAAATCCGAAATAGAAATCATAAGATCGAGTACATCACGATAATCATATGCAATGCACAATCCACCCCGCCAAGAAGTGATCATAGAAAATTAGGGTTAGAAACATTTCCAAATCAAAGAATTCAAACCCACTAAGTGTGTTTGAATCAGATCGATCGGGTGGAGAAATCTTTGTGAAAAACTCAAGAATACGAAAAGGGATTCATATGAGAAACGAAGAAAACAATGTATGAATAGAAGAAAAGGAGAATTGCTCATGCTTCAACAATTTCTATCATATACCATGAAAATCAAGGCGGTGAGAAATGTATCGTGTATTACAAAATCGAGAGTTAAGGGTCTAGTGTTCTTGTATATGTGTCTATTCTTCGGGATTTTGAAACTGAAAATAAAATAAATTAGAGTGCAATGAATTCACAACAAATTTAAAATAAACTCACCAACGTCCCAGAAGGTGTTTTGAAAGTTGAATCCTTGGCAATAACAATATCGATTCCTCCAACCATATAGAACGGATTTTCCATCCAATACTCTCTACTCAACCAACAGTTAAAAACCAAAATCGACAGTAAGAGCAAAAAAAAAAAAATCATGTGTGTATTCCTTAGAAACTATAAGCGCAGGTTGTAATTAAGAGATTTGAAAAAGTAGGCTTAAAAAATGTACTTTGAGCTTCATACGTTGTATTTAAGAGATTTTAAGACGAAATGCATAAAACAACGGTACTTGATGCTTAAAATTTTTGTCTTTAAGACTTTCACAAATATACTTTATAAGTAGTATAGATTTAAGATTGTTGTAAAAGGGTTCATAGAAGACGTCGTTTCAAAAGTATCCTAAAACGATTGTTCAAACGTCCAAAAACATCTTATAAACTTATTAAAACACTTTTAAATAGGACATACAAATGTATCGTCTTATAAACTAATATCAAACAATCAATCATATAGATTTCAATCACTACAATTCATCACTCGAATACATTAAAAACGAACTTCGGTTATATTATTGAAATACTTTGTTTACAAATGCTACCCACGTTGAGATACAATTCCCAATATGTTTAAATAGTATGCATCTTGGGCTTTATATATACATACATATATATATATATATATATATATATATGTATATATACATTCAAGAGTGATGGAGCTCTTCATGAGCTTAGACGACCTTCAACATATTTTGGGGGCAACCTGGGGCAATCTGGAGGGACCGGTGGCCTCCAGTCGTTAGGGCCACAACTAAAGTAACAAAAACACATGAATTTTGTTTCACGTTGACGACAAGCTCCATGCCTTGCGTCCTCCCATTCTATACACTGTTTGTCGCATTTTTGAGTGTCCGTGCAATTTCCGAACCATGTCTTGCTAGGTTGTTCACATATTTTCGCAATTGTAATCGATTCTGTTACCATGCCAAATAAAAAAGTAATTCATTGATATATTAAGTTGATGAGATAGGAAAAATGTTTGTTTATCACATGTATTAGTAAGTTTGGGTTTGTTTACCATTAAAGTTGTTATTGTTGATGTCACGTGATAGCTCTTCAGCTGCCAGCTTATCTTGAGGAGGAATCCTACATTCAGGAGGATAAGGTTGTCCAGCTTCAAAAGGATTCAGTTTCCCTTTTTCTGGTGGAGGAGGAGCTGGTTGCTCGCCTTCAGGTGGAGAAGGTGTCGGTTGACCGCCTTCAGGAGGTGTCGGTTGCCCTCCTTCTGGTGGAGGAGGAGTTGGCTGCCCATTTTTAGCGGGAAATGGAGCCGGATGTCCACCTTAGGGTGGAGAAGGACCGAGTTGACCGCCTTCAGGTGGAGGAGGAGCAGGTTGCTCACCTTCAGGTGGAGGAATCGGCTGACCGCCATCAGAAGGTGTCAATTTCCTTTTGCTTGGCTTTTTGCATATAGCACCGTTTACAATCGTTATTTCTGTTCACATCATAATTAGAAATGAAATTGAATTAAAAGAAACCTCTTTAATTATAGATATTTAAGACCACGAGGAAAATAAAATATTTTTTAATTCGTCATATGTATAATGCGTTAAATATATATTAGTTAGTTTAGCATCAAGACGAATAATTGTATGAGAATGAGAGTTAATGTAAGAAACGTAAGAAGTGATTTAGACTCTTAATCACTTTAATCTCTTACCCACCCATGAATTGCGATTCTTAAGGAAATTGATCCGATGCATCTCATTCTAATATGCATCCAAGGGTAGAGATCCCTTCTTACGCTTTTCATCTTAACTTTTCTTCTCACAAGAATCCAACCCTTAACGTCAAACTCGTTGATTTAAATGATATATTTATCAAATATTCTATATTGACTTCTAATACCTCTTATACTATACGGTCCCTTTTAAGTATCATATAATAGATCATTTTTAATAAGAACAAAGGAGAATTTTCTTAATATTAATTTACAAAATATATATATATATATATATATTATATTCTAATTAATTGTTTATATAATTTTGAAAAATATTGAGAAATTAAAATTAAAAGTTGAGTTTGAGTGAAAACCTGAAATAGCAAGAAGAAAGAGGAGGATAATTAGGCAAATTTTTGGCATTTTTTACTACGTAACGAGTAAGTGGAATTAGGAAGGGTGGTTACGAGTTGGGTAAAAATAGGTCGATACCATTGGGGCTATTTATAGGAGAAGCATTCTCATGAATTAAAATACATATGAAGAACACGTGAAAAATAATCTTGAAGAAGGCAAATATATTTCTAATAAAAGATTGAAAGGGAAAGTAATGCCATTTCAAGATTTTGTAACCTTTTTTATGGTGGAACATTATTTCTCTTTTTAGTGTTTTTTTTTTTATCGAGAATAATGATGGGAGCTAGATATTGTATCTTTACAACACTAAGTGGTAACACATGCAAGTATATACGTGTCAACATTATCGCATTCAAGTAATAAAATGGTAAGAACCAAGTATCGTATTCCAAAGGGATATGTATCTTAAGTTGCAAGATCTCGAGTTGAAAGACTAACTTCAGATGGCGAATTTGAAGATTTTGATTTGTTACTGAGTTAATTAAATGCAAATAACAGAATAAACAAATTAGCATGGGTGTAAGACTTGTGGTGAGACTCAAACACAAATTCCAGTAGTCAATGCTGTAGGAATGCTACAATAAGCATTTAACCATAACTTAGTTCCACCATCTATTTTAAGGGTATTCCTCTCGGACTTTCATCATTGCACTATATTATAGCTTTCAACCCATATCTCTATGTGGTATCCGGACCAGGGATAGTGACGATAGTGTCGTCAAAAAATATGGATAGACAAATCTCGTTGTTAAAAATCACTCTCTCGAGCCGATTCCTATATCATTCAAGTTGGCGTGTGTTTTAGGTAGTTCATCTCTGAATCTACCGCACCTTAACACTTTAACAAGTGAACAACTTATCAAGAATTAATTGTTTTAAAAGATATAAATGACAAGTCTCCTTGTCGGCAACTTTCTCAAGCATATCTCTTATATCATTCAAGTTGGCGTGTATTCAATGGCTTATCTCTAAGACCATGACACTTTAACACTTTCAAAGTGATCAACTCGCCAAGAAGTATCTTTGGTTTTTATAAAAACTTGAATAAAATAATGGAATGTTGTTATTACAAATTAAGTATTATATTACAAAGTTTCAAAATTTTTGAAAAATACATGTCGCGGTCACCTTTATTAGCATAATCTAAATATTGAGAAGTTTTACAACTTTATTTGGCCGTTAGTCAACCTCAGTCAGTGTCGTCCAGACTGATCAAGAGGACGAAAACAACAGTAACATATTTACTATGTTAGCAAATCCCTCTTGGACGCTAAAAAGCGTTATTCTTCTATGGAGAAATTGCTTTTGTCGTTATGAACCAAAACCAAAAAATTGTGAGATTATTCTGAAAGTCATCCTATCGCTGTTACTAGACTATCCTCTTAAATATGTTGTGAGAAAACCCTGAGATGATATAGACATGGACAAGTATTAGATGAAAAACATGATTGGCTGGAAGAAATTAAATACTACCTTATCGATGACCGACTACCTTAGGACAAAACAGAAGCCCGAAAAATCACATTCAAGTCATCAAGGTATGTGATAATCACCAATACTTTGTATAATAATCATCGACCGGGATAAACCTACTTGCGATGTGTGTTTGGTTGAAAAACACAAATCCTTAAAAATGTACATGACGATGAATGTGGAAACCATTATGGAGGACATAGTTTGGCTAACCGCGTCACGACAGGGTTATTATTAACCTACCTTATGACAAGACACCATTAATTAAGTACGCCCAAAATTGCAACACATGTCAACGAAATTTAAGTATGATCCATCGATCATCTAAACAACTTCATACGTCATTAATTCTATGGCCTTTCATGCGATGGGGCATGGATATCATCGGTGGACTTCCCCAGACACCGAGACAAAATGTAAAATTCGTTAGTCCTTACGGATATTTTTTGTAAACGAATAGAAGATGCTGCCTATTCCCAAATCAGTAATAAAGAGGTCATGTCTTTTATCCAGAATACATCATTTAATTTGTAAGTTCAGAATGCCTTCCAAAATAGTGTGTGACAATGTATCACAATTTTTCAGCGAAAAAACTCATCGATTTTTGCGAAGAACGACGTACTAAGTTGATCACATCAAGTCCTTGATATCCTCAGTAAAATGGGTTGGTTGAATCCAATAGCAAGGTTATCATTAACTCTATAAAGAAAGACTAAAAACAACTAAAGGAAAGTGAGTGGAAGAACTCCCCTCGAACATCTACAGGACAAACCCCTTTTTCTTTAGTTTACATATGTGAGGTAGTTTTTGCTGGTTGAAACTAAGCTACCTGTCGTACAACATCATTCGGTCGACCATAGCTTGGTCAATCTAAGTTACGACGTCGATGCATTTGAAGAACTACAAGAGTCGGCATTAAGAACTCAATGCACATCTACAAAACATGTTAAACTTGCAGCATAATGTTGAACAGCATAATGTTGAACAGTAGCCATAATGTTGGCTATACTTATGTGTGTGTTAGATATAGGTTCAAACGAAAACATCTCCATTTTACGAGAATGCAAGAACGCCCTTAGTACATGTGATAATGCACATGAAGGGCCCTAGTGGTGTGCGGATGACGTGTCATGCGACTTAGATCGCACCAAAGGCCGTTTGCATCTATGATTTAGTATCACATGTGATGGGTTATAGTATCACTTAAAAAACATCCTTATCATATTTAAATTGTGATAATACATGAGAGGGGTTTAGTGGAGTAAGGGTGACTTGACTCGTAACCTAGATTGCGTCAAAAGTCATCTGCGTCTATGATTTAGTATTACATTTGTATCATATATGATGGAATAGAATATCACATGTGATTGTTGATAGTAAAACGGCACTCTCGTGTTCTCATAAAATAAAGATGTTCTCGCTTGAAATTATATATATATATATATATATATATATATATATATATATAGAACATGCTATTAGTTAGATCCGTAAGATTCAATTTAAATCACAAAAAATAGTCGAAAAATAAAATTTAATTATAAATTAAAAATCTCTCCCTCTTTCTCCTATTTTATCTCTCATCTCTCTTCTCTTCTATCTCATATTCTCTCTTATCTCACATTTCTCCATAACATATACGTACACATATAATTGAATAAGAACTCAATGTGAACAATTTCTTACAAGATCTGGTATAGCTTTGTGAACGGAAACTATATATAAACATACCATTTGTGAATACAATGTGAACCTTGTGAACACCCTAGTAAATTTTTTATTAAAGTTGTTTACATTATGTGCACGTTGGTATGTTAATACAGAGATAGGAGGGATAAAAAGGGAGAGATAAAGAGATATGTATTGATTTTTTTAGATAAATTGTATTAAATTTTATTTAATAAATAACCATAAGTATCTAGCTTCTTAATTATCTCATTAATTAATAACACTTATTATCTTAAATTAGTAGTTTAGGATGGATCTCGCAGATCTCACATATTTTAGAGTTCTCAAATAATTAAACTCATATACATACTATAAATCATTTAGATTTTATCTTTTAAAAACTTTTAAATTTTTTTATAAAACGTTAAATTACAAATCAATAATTAAAAAAAAATCAGTTTCTATAATATTTGTATTATACCTTGTTGTAAACATTAAGAATAAAAGTTTGAAGGTTTTTAAAAACTTATATTATTATTTGGAAACTTCCTCAGCATAGCCATAATACACATCATATTTTAACAAAATAGCCATTTTTTTTCAGAAATTACTAAAACGACCAAGAGGATCACCCCCGAGGGGCATGTTTGACCATGGGGGGGGNGATCCACACATTTTTTGAGCAAAAAAGTACAAAAAAAATAATTTTAAATTAATTTGTGGGCCCACATGTATTTGATTTAGGAGACAAACACTGGTTTGGGTTGAAAAGTGGGATCGCCCCCACCTAACCCCGGATCTTCCCCCGGGGGCGATCCAACCTATTTCTTGTTGACTCCTATTTCGTCTTTTAGTACAACAAATTTTATTATATATAGTATGGACCTCTCATTATTTTTCTTCACACCTCACTTCTCATTTCTATTATCATATCTTCTATTCTCACAACCTTTAACCCTTAAACACAATTTACCATCACAATCCTTAACCTTTAACCCATTAAACACAATCTACCATTATAATCCTTCACCTTTAAACACAAATATGAAATCACGTCAAACTGATGATGTTTTGTTGTATCTTCAAAGTGGCGGTTCATTCCAGGAGATAAAATGGTGCCTTAGAGTACCTTCCGTTAAGATCCCCCGCATGTGTATTACGTTTGCCTTCGCCAATAATACATTCTGGTTTGGTTAAACGTGTTACGGAAAAGTTAAGTTTACGTAGTCCTTTCATGTTATTTTATAAAACGAATTCCAAAATATTATATCAGTTAAGCGACGACGACGATGTGCTAATGTTCCAGAACGTTGTTCATCAAAGTTTACCAGAAATGTTGACACTCCTTGTTGTCAACGATGGTGGTTATGGTGGAAATCCGTCAAGTGCCGTAATCCATCAAAGTTTACCCGGCAGTAGTGGTAAAAACTCATATGGTCCAAACATTTTTTATCTCGGTGGTGGTAGTGGTGGAAATCCAAGCACTTTCTTCCCCGGCGGTAGTGGTGCAAACCCATATGGTCCAAAAACTTTTTACCCCGATGGTGGTAGTGGTGGAAATCCAAACATTTTCTTTCCTAGTGGTGGCAGTGGTGGAAATCCAAACACTTTCTTCCCGGGTGGTGTTGGTGGAAATTCATATTTTGAACCAAAAAATCATATTGATCATGACAGTTATTTGGTTCAAGATTTGAACCAGTCTCCGAGACAGTATCCAAACCAGTACCTGATCCAGTCTACAGGCATTAATTGTCGTGATTTCAAATGATTTTGCAATATCATATATGTGTATTCCAAAGAGTTGTGATTTGAAATAAAAATCCTGAGGGTCCTTGATTAGTAATCTGATCAAATTTTATTCAAGTGTAAATTTGGTTTTATCTTAACAATATTTGATAAAAACCAAGAACTCTAGTAATTGTTATTTCTTGGTGCTCTTTTATATGATCGAGGAAGTTGAAACCATAAGCTTTGATTAGTTGTATCTTGTGAGCTTTGAGAGTTGGATTTCATATATTTGTAAGGACATGAGTGGTTAATTTTCTTATGTGGTAATATTGTTTTATAACTTGCAGTTTTGATTTACTGAAGTTATATTTGATATTAAAGTGAATGGTTATTCAAATGTGAATTTCGAACACGTTTTGATGATCTTCACACTATAATTGCAAAACAAGGGTTATATCACTAGACCTCCTGGTTTAACTCTCATTTTGTGTTTTTAAATATGCATTGCAGGTTCGGCTGGGTCCAAGAATAGTAAGGGGAAGGGGGAAATGTAATTATTTTCCTAATGTGCTTATCTGCTGTTGTGAAGATCAACCTGTTGATTGATATATTTTGAAGATTATTCTTTAGAAATTTTTGGGTTGTAATTTTTGTATATAAGTTTCTTGTACTAGTGGGACCTTTGTGGTGTAAATCGTATTTCTTTTATATGAAATACATGTTATATGCAAATGTGGAAGCTAGGGTGTTACATCCATTAAAGCCCTATTCGGTCCATTAATGCCCAATAAGAAAATTTAAAGCCCAATACGATTCATTAAACCCTAATACGACCCATTAAAGCCCAATACGGTTCATTAATCCCAATACGAACCTTTAAAGTCCAATAGAACCGTTAAAGCACAACTAACATCCACTAAGGCCCCATACAATCCATTAAAGCCCAATAGAACCTTTAAAGCCCAACTAACATTCATTAAAGCCCAATGCAGTCCATTAAAGCCCACTACAATCCTTTAGTCCCTAATACGAACAATTAAAGCCCAACACGGTCCATTAACACCCAATACGAACCTTTAAAGCCCAATAGAACCGTTAAAGCCCAATACGACCCATTAGAGCCTAACTAACATCTACTAAAGCTCAATAGAACCATTAAAGCCCAATTAACATCCACTAAATCCCAATAAGATCCATTAAAGTCAATAGAAACGTTAAAATCCAATACGATTCTTTAAACCCCAATATGACCTATTAAGAATATATATAATATTCTACATATATAAAAAAAGTTTGAAAAATGGAAAAAAAATAAAAAATCCGTCGGAAAATAGATGCCGGAAAGGAACCGCCGGTGATCCTTAAGTTTTTTTAAATCTTGAATAATTTATTATTTTAATTTACTGCGGATTACCGGCGACCTCCGGTATCCGCCGAAAATCTGCCAGAAATTTTAAAAAATAAATTTTAATTATTTTTCCGATAGATTTTCGGCTGACGTTGATCTTAAAAAATAATCAAAAATTCGTCGGTAATTTATTGTAATTAGAGTTAATAATTTTGGAAAAAAAAATAATTTGTAAGATCCCCCGGAAATATTGTCGAAATGTTTTTATCAGTGGATTACCAACAGTTTTCCGGTGGAAGTCAAGAAAAGTTGACTTTTTTTGCCGTCCACCGGTATATTTTAGGCGGATTTTGTCAGCCGGAAAGGCCGCCGGGAATACCGAGTTTTCTAGCAATGCAATAAGACATAAGTGTTGCTGAAAAATTAAAAAAAACAAACAATTTGAATTACCTACCTCTTAATGGATCAGATATAATATAATAGGCTGATAAGAACTTTTTAATTAAAAACAAATCCAATTTTGTTATAATGCACAATACCGACGGTTATGTACTTATGTTTCACATTATTTTTCTAAAAACTAATATCATACATAAACTAATAACAAATGATGAATTATATAAATTTTAACCACTGCATTTTATCACTCGAATGTATTAAAAATAGAAATTTTATTATACCATTGGAACACTTTCATTAGTTATACATACAACCAACATTACA
>NC_037529.1:64752202-64754957 GCF_001531365.2 Cynara cardunculus var. scolymus
AGTAATTAGGAATGCAAAGGGATGTTTTGACATTTTCTAGTACGTAATGAGGAAGTGGATTTAAGAAAGGTGTTTACGAGTTGGGTGAAAAAAAAGTAGAGACGATTGGAGGTATTTATAGAAGAATTGAAGGAGCTTCAACAATTAAAATATCCATCCACATATATAGAGAGAGAGAGAGAGAGAGAGAGAGAAAGAGAGGAGGTTTATTTTGCAAAACACATTATTTGTATAAACCTTACAAACCTCATTCAACCAATCATAATTTTTTATTTTGTTTATTTTTTTGTAATTATGAGAGGTTGATTAATAATTTTTATTGTGAAGGGTGTTAATCATGGATATTATCATCTTCATTATTTTAATAAGCACTTTCTTCCCCGGAGGTAGTGATGAAAACCCATATGGTCCAAACACTTTTTATCTCGGTGGTGGTAGTGGTGGAAATCCAAACACTTTTTTCCCCGGAGGTAGCGGTGCAAACCCATATGGTCCAGAAACTTTTATCCCGGTGGTGGTAATGATGAAAATCCAAGTACATTCTTTCCTAGTGATGAAAATCCAAGCACTTTCTTCCCCGGTGGTGTTGGTGGAAATTCTTATTTTGAACCAAAAAATCAAATTGATCATGGCAGTTATTTGGTTCAAGTGAACCAGTCTCCAAGATAGTCTCCAAACTAGTACCTGATCCAGTCTACAGACATTAACTGTTGTGATTTCAAATAATTTTACGATATCATATCTGTGTATTCTAAAGAGTTGTGATTTGAAATAAAAACCCTGAAGGTCCTTGATTAGTATCTGATCAAAATTTATTCAAGTGTAAATTTGGTTTTATCTTAACAATATTTGATAAAAACCCAGAACTTTGGTAATTGTTATATCTTGGTGCTCTTTTATATGATCGAGGAAGTTGAAAGCATAAGCTCTGATCAGTTGTATCTTGTGAGCTTTGAGAGTTGGATTTCATATATTTGCAAGTACCTGAGTGGTTAATTTTCTTATGTGGTAAAATTGTTTATAACTTACAATTTTGATTTACTGAAGTTATATTTGATATTAAAGTGAATGGTTATTCAAATGTGAATTTCAAACACGTTTTGATGATCTTCATCCTATAATTGCAAAACAAGGGTTATATCACTAGATCTCCTGGTTTAACTCTCATTTTGGGTTTTTAAATATGCATTGCAGGTTCGGCTGGGTCCAGGGATAGTAAGGGGAAGAAGGAAATGTAATTATTTTTCTTATGTGCTTATCTGATGTTGTGAAGATTCACCTGTTGATTGATATATTTTGAAGATACATGTTGTTATACATGTAATAGTACAAGATTATTCTTTAGAAATTTTTGGGTCGTAATTTTTGTATATAAGTTTCTTGTACTAGTGGGACCTTTGTGATGTAAATTGTATTTCTTTTATATGAAATACATGTTATATGCAAATATGGAAGCTGGGGTGTTACATCCATTAAAGCCCTAATCGGTTCATTAATACCCAATACGAACCTTTAAAGCCTAATACGACCCATTAAAGCCCAATACGGTTCATTAATGCCCAATACGAACCTTTAAAGTCCAATAGAATCGTTAAAGCACAACTAACATCCACTAAGGCCCCATACGATTCATTATAGCCCAATAAAACCGTTAAAGCCCAACTAACATTAATTAAAGTCCAATGCGGTCCATTAAAGCCCAATACAATCCTTTAGGGCCCAATACGAACCATTAAAGCCCAACACGGTCCATTAATGCCTAATACGAACCTTTAAAGCCCAATGAAACCGTTAAAGCTAATACTACCCGTTAGAGCTTAACTAACATCTACTAAAGCCCAATAGAACCGTTAAAGTCCAATTAACATCCACTAAAGCCCAATAAGATCTATTAAAGCCAATAGAACCGTTAAAATCCAATACGATTCTTTAAACCCCAATATGATCTATTAAGAATATATGTAATATTCTACATATATAAAAAAAGTTTGAAAAATGGGAAAAAAAAAATCCGTCGGAAAATATATGTCGGAAAGGAACCGCCGGTGATCCTTAAGTTTTTTTTAAATCTTGAGTAATTTATTATTTTAATTTACTGCGGATTACCGGTGACCTCCGGTATCAGCCGAAAATCTGCCGGAAATTTTATAAAATAAAATTTAATTTTTAATTATTTTTCCGGTGGATTTTCAGCTGACGTTAATCTGAAAAAAAAATCCCCCGGTAATTTATTGTAATTAGAGTTAATAATTTTAGAAAAAATTAATTTGTAAGATCCCCCGGAAATATTGTTGGAATGTTTTTATCGGCGGATTACCGACAGTTTTCCGGCGGAAGTCAACGAAAGTTGAATTTTTTGCCGTCCGCCGATATTTTTCTGGTGGATTTTGTTCGTCGGAAATACCAAGTTTTCTAGTAGTGCAATAAGACATAAGTGTTGCTGGAAAATTGAAAAAAAAAACAGTTTGAATTACCTACCTCTTAATGGATCAGATATAATAGGCTGATAAGAACTTTTTAATAAAAAACAAACAAGGCTTCAGATATTTAACATCCAATTTTGTTGTAGTGCACAATACCAAAATCCTTTCACGTCGGTTATGTACTTATGTTTCACATTATTTTTCTAAAAACTAACATATATCATACATAAACTAATAACAAACGATCAATCGATCATATAAATTTCAACCACTGCATTTTATCACTCGAATGTATTAAAAATAGAAATTTTATTATACCATTGGAACACTTT
>NC_037529.1:64755692-64758558 GCF_001531365.2 Cynara cardunculus var. scolymus
TTAAGAAAGGTGTTTACGAGTTGGGTGAAAAAAAAAGTAGAGACGATTGGAGGTATTTATAGAAGAATTAAAGGAGCTTCAAGAATTAAAATATCCACCCAAATATATATATATATATATATAATATATATATATATAATATATATATATATAGAGAGAGAGAGAGAGGGGGAGGGAGGTTTACTTTGCAAACCGTACAAAACTTATTTAACCAATCATAGTTTTTTATTTTGTTCATTTTTTTGTAATTATGAGAGGTTGATTAATTATTTTTATTATGAAGAGTGTTAATCATGAATATTATCATCTTCATTATTTTAATTTTAGAGAAATACATGAAACGGTTTCATTAACTTTTATTAAGTATTATATGAAACAATTTCATAGCCATATATGAAACAATTTCATCAAAAAAAGTATTATATGAAACAATTTCACAAGATTAAACAATTTAATGAAAAAATTTCATAAGATTAAACAATGAAAACGACGGATGAGGATGGTTTGCACGGTTTGTACAAATTGGGTGATTTGCATTTGATCGTTCATCTATATATATATATATATATATATATATATATGAACACGTGAAAAATCTTGAAGAAAATAAAAAAAATTATAATTAAAAGATTGAAAGGGAAATTAATTCTTATCGACCATATTTTAAAAAAAAACATCATAAATTATATTTTAAAATAAAATTGATGTTTTTAGAAGATAAATCAAACAATAAAACATAAATATTGTTGGAGTCCCATGCTTGAACTATTTTCGTTTTACATGGTGTAGCAATATTTTTTAGGGAGTTTTTCTGAAGTGTAATATTATGGATTTTACATGTTCTTATATGATATCAAACCTAAGGTCCACTTTAAGGACTCTATCATTTGGGTCTTTTGTATTCGCCTAGCCTCCTCGACAATCAGAACAATCTGTGTGTATCTAGGTTCCATTGAAGAAAGTGTGTTAGAGTTTCACATCTGCTAGATATAGATTTTTCTTCTTTAATATACGTTGGAATCTCCTTTTCTCTTTCAGGGTTCTTTTCGAGAGTAATATAATGGGGTTTTATATATTCTTGCAAATGAAAATAAGTTGATCAAAATAATAATTTAACAAGTAGAAGAATTCACAGTGTTAACGAATCAAGTCGTGCCAAATGATAGGTTGTTTGAACTTGTCTCGAGAAATTAACATTAGGCTTGAGCTTGAAGAGGTGTTTGAGCTAGCTTGAGCTTGAGCTTCATGCACGTTTAACAATTTTAAGTTACAAATTATACGCTTTTAATATGCTAGCTCAAGCTCGAAATAAGCGAACTTAAACTCTACTAATTCGTTAAATTCTCATATGATTGCCAACCCTAGGAAAGATAGTTTTCGTTCTATTGTTGGAATAAAGAAATGTGAAACAGAAACAAAGTTGATTTAATAGATTATGTAAAACCCCAACCCCATAGGAAGACAGAAGACACAATGGGTCTTGGAACAAATAATTTTCGTTAATATGATCATTATAGGAATCATTGTTTCGAATGCAACTATGTCTATTTGTACAATCAATACAAGCCAATCAATTGAGATATTTATAAAAATGATGAGAGTTCCTTGAATATTTATGGAAGATAACTAGAGTTCATTAATTATGATCAATACTTTATTTAGAAAACAATCAAAACTTTTATGAAATCACATATTAATCAAATTAAATGAACGGTTGAGATTGAGTTGTATTGGTTGTACAAATGTTAAGGGTTGCATAATAACACACACACACACACACACATATATATATATATATATAGACTTGGGATCATGTGAGACCAATGGTTTTTCGTGAGACCCGTAATACCAATTCTCAATCATTGGATTAAATCTACAATCTGAACATTCATAATCACAAAATTGCCACGAGACTTCTCAATAATCACAAAATTGTCACCGTGCAACTTTAGACCATTAGATCATTAGCTTATAAAGTTGATCAATGAACATAAATTGGTCTTACGAGTCTCACAAAAACCTTTGGTCTCACGTGAACACAACCCTATCGATGATTGAGGTTAAATCTGAAGATTACATAATAGACTCTAACTAAAAACTTAGTCCTCTCTCTATCTATAAGTAAAGACTTTCTATCATGAAACACTTTTTTTTTTCACAATTCACAACTTGCACTAGAGGTAAGAGGTGGACCTAATAGAGCCGAAGAAGATCTTGTGTTACCACTCACCTGATTAGTCGCAATTTTTTTTAAATCTTAAATGTGTATCCACTTAGGGGGTGTTTGTGATTGCTTATTTAAAACAACTTATGTTTTTTTTGTAAAAGTGCTTATTAACTTATGTGGTATCAAACCGGAGTTAAATAAAATAGGGTTAAAATTGTAAACTGGTAATAAACAGTTTTTCACAAGTCAGGAAAGATTAACTTATCAAAAACAGCTTATTACTGATTTGGCACCGATATAAGCAGTTTTTTTCCTTATCCAAACACCAGAAAACAGCTTATCACCGGTGCCAGACTGAAATAAGTTAAAAAACAGCTTTTATAAGCAATCCCAAACACCCCCTTAACTTTGAGGTTGTGCTCTTGGAATTTTTGAAAATCTAGGGTTGTGCTTTTGCATTTAGAAAGTGACAATTTAAAGAGCTATAAAACGGCTTTTGGCCAGATAATGTGATTTAAATTGTATCTTACAAATCTAAAAGAATATCAAGTTTTTAAAAGAAGGCATATATATATATATATATCTATATCTTATTTGATTGAGTTGTATTGGTTGTATAAATGTGATGAGTTGCATTTGAAACGTAATTGATTGAGTTGTATTGGTTGTATAAATGTGATGAGTTGCATTTGAAACGTA
>NC_037529.1:64758817-64771041 GCF_001531365.2 Cynara cardunculus var. scolymus
TCTCTCCAACAAACATCATACCAACACATGATGCACACTGTAATGTGCTTCATAAAATAACGAAAAAACACAGTGTGATACACTTGAACACTTCGTAAAACAATAAAAAATTATTGTGACACACTTCGTATAACGACAAAAATGCACTATGATACAATTATGATACCATATCTGGTTGATGAATACAGTTGTGATACCACTATATTACCACTGCGATACCCAATAATTTTTAACAGTAAAAAATTATATATTTATTTTCTCAATTGTAACTTCATAGAAAGAAACTTCCATAATTTGTTTGATTAATAAGGAAACAATATCATTCTCTTTGATTGATAACCCTTAAGAAAAATATTAATAAAATTACTAATACACCTTTTTTCTTAATTAAGGTAATACAATTAATATAATAAAATGATTGGCTCATATTGGACATCACATTTATCACAAACTAATTAGTTCTCATTTGATTAGATTCCTATATATATGGGCAGGTTTCTTTATTAACCCAATAATTGATGTTAACTTTGTGAACTAATCTTGGTCTTGGATTCTTAAAATCTATGGATTAGATCAACTGTGGCATATTTGTAATTAATTTAAAAATAAAGAATATCAAAACATATATGAACAGGGGTATTTTTGGGAGATGTCCAAACCGGTTACAAACCGATAATTAATTAATTACATGGGTTACAAATCAGTAATTACTCATTTCTTTTATAGTTTATAGAACCATCCATGTTGCATTATGAACACTTGTGAATACATATGAACATATATGTAACTTATTAACTAATCTTAGTACATGGCTTTCACATATGAACATACGGGAACACTTATGAACACTTATTTGCACCTATTAAAACTTATGAACACTAAAGTAATTTGACTTTCACATGTGAACACAATAATGTATGATCAAAGTGTTTCGCTTGTGAACACAATAATGTATGATCCAAGTTTCTTATCATATTAAAATAACAAGTCATCTATAATTTGAAAAAAAAATAAACATATTATTTTAGTATAATCATGGGATTAATGTTTTTGTAATGAATATGAAGTTAAGAGAAAAGAAAATTATCATTGTGTCTTCAATATTAATTGTATGGCGATAGAAGAATATAATCTAACAAAGGCCTGTGATTGGTCTAAATGGTTTGTATAGTTAATACTTTTTCATGGTTAACAAATGATCTTAACGCTCTCTCTCTCTCTCTCTCTCTCTCTATCTCTCTCTCTCTCTCTCTATATATATATATATATTATTGTCTTAACCTTTTTAATAGAAAAAAGACAAAAAGGGTAAAAAGACTAAAATGACCATTAACTTAACTAAGTTAATATATTTATTTTAATGGTGTTAATCAGTGGGACCATGACCATAACAAATTGAATACCACATGACCAAATCCATAATAAACATAATATAAGACCCTAGTCATATATAAAAACATCAAAACACAAGACCAAATCCGTAATTCACTCTTATAATTGTTGTTTACAAATTTTTGTAAATTAAATTACTCAAAGGAAACTTTGTTAAACATCCTTTGTAAATCGGCTTTCCTTTTCATAAATTTGGAAACGTAAAAAATTGTCGTCAACCAATCACAGGAATTGTGATGCATAAATAAAAGTTGCACGTAAAAGTAATCCAAGATGATTTGATTAGGAAAAATGCCCAACAAATATAAGTTTGGCTGGCTCAAAATATTCGATAAGTAAGATAGAACTCATCGGAATCCCAAAATTCGGCGAAACAAAGTCAGAGAGAAAGAGCTACACAAAAAGCCCAATAATTGAGAGCTACGTCAACCAATCTCATGTTCACGTAATAGCTTCTATATGACAATTACATTAACCAGATGTAATTTTGAATTTATCTTACATTTGGGTCCTCACTACCCTATCATAATTGTACCTTCGAAGGTCCCATCTATTGGCATTCCTATATCTCAGCTACATCTCGTTCCTTATAGTTTAAGTTTTGGCACCTATCATGTAACACCCCGAGTTTCCGCCCATGGTGTCATGTCATAAATCGCCACTAAATAATAATAATAATCATTCCTTAAGTGAGATCCAAAATCATTAACTAAAAAAATTCTTCGAGCAGAAGTCTTAAATAAATAAAAACTCTATGATGTCTTAAACAAAAAGCGCGTCCCATACCGGACTAAAACATAAATGTGTGTAAACTTAAACAAGTAGAATATCGGTAATCTTTCTATTACTCGTGTCCCTTACCGGTAAGTACTTGCCCCTAAGATTCATACACTAGTCATCTAATAAGCTTCTTGAATTCATGATTTTTGTGCAGATACACACATATATTTAACAACTCAATGTCAACAATGCATAAAATTTCCCTTATTTATTTATTTGAGATCTCAATATCATATGGAATGGTCGCTACACGCCAATGGTTCGGGTGGGAGCTACCTGACCCTCACCCCCAGATTTCCCATAGTTCTCCCTTGCCGACATAAATCCGACGTTTTAGTAGTGAACCACTCATTTCCCCCGTATTGCATTTAATAACATATGTGAATTTATCCCATTTATAAGCATGCATAAAAGTTAAAAAATGAAACAATTAACATGCACATTCATAACATCACATACATGCAATACATATATCATATAACATATACAAACAAATCCCATATAGCAGATCCCACAATTAATGCATAAAATAATGTGTACATAGTATGCATTCCAGTGTAAATCTAATTAAGACTCACATGATAGCTACATTTAGCTAAACCTCATCCCTGAGTAATAATTTCCTATAACACATAGTTATATTTTTATAATTAGAGTCTTGACTTTTCCTAAAAAGTAAACTTGAAAGTCAAACAGGTTAACCCTAGGTGACATGATAAACGTGTCAACCCAATCATCCCTCATTTTAAACATGTCTAATCCCACAATTGTCCAATCACGACTCCCTAATTGAGTTGTTAAATTATCTATTGTAAATTAATAATCCATCCACCCTTAAATAAATAAATAAGTTAAAGATTAAAATATTAATTAGATATAATTTAATTAATATTGAATCTCTAAACAATAAATCCCAAAAATGTGAGAACCCGATGAATCTAGTCGAGTCGCCACAACAACAACTTCTAACCCAAATTGCTCAACATACAGACCACCATAGCCTACGAAACTTATGTCAATTGAAAGGAAATTGGAAAATAAAGCCAACCATATATTATACATCAATTTTAGTTGACTAATTTACCTCCAAACGTCATTTTTATGCGGAATAACCCTATGCCGCTCCAAACTCAATATCTCTCTAGTTTCTTGATGAAATCCCAAATTTTCAAAGAGGTTTACTCCCTTATATCCTTAGGAACGATTCCTTAAAATCTTAGACGAAATATCTAATTTATAGTATGTCAAATATGGCCTAGAATCCCAAAAACATGATTTGGGAATGATTTTCCTAAATTTCAATAATTTCAAATCAATTTTCCTCTTTTGGCAGAACTAGTCCCCAGGGTCGGTCTTGGGTTTCTCATACCCTGGCGAGAAGGTAAAATAGTGCCCCCCACTATTTTAAAACTACAAATGACACATAGTATTTTTTAAAGGGTTTGGAACCTAGTCAAGCTAGACTCTCATACCCTAAGCCAATTTTTGTTATTGTTATTGAATGATAATTTATTTATTTTTGTAATGCATATCTTATTATTATATATATCTCAATGTAATATCAAGTTAAATTGAACTTTAGAAACTTGCAAATAATGATAGTTGTGCTCAAACTAATTGTATACGACCATATAAAGACATTTAATTGTCTTAAAACTTAGAAAAACTTAATACTATACGTGTATCATGTTTTTAAAATATCTAAACATCTTTGAGGAGCGAGTTTTATGTCGTTTAAACAACCATATATAGCCTTAGGCAACAAACCACATCATGGGTGACAACAAAATTGGAATTACAAGATTCAACATCGAATCAAGAAATATAATAAAAAATAATATTCGTGAATCATATTTATGACTATGGAAATCACAAAAAAATAGTTGAAATTATATAGTAATCTAAATTATTTCATACATGGTATGATTGTAGAAAATATAACAAAAGATATTTGTGATTCCGAGTTGAAATTAGCTAGTAGTCTATGTAGAGTTTGATTTATTAATTCCTTGCATGAAAAAATGTTTGGCAAAAAGAATAATAAACTTACAAATATTATCACATGATTTTCAAAACAAAAATACATAGAAAGTATTAATTTTTAAATTTGATTAATTTTATTTCAGATAAATAAATGTTTCCATGAAAATAATACAAAAGTCGGCAAAAAAGAAATGCAAGGAAGAAAAAAAGTGAATCAGCGGGAAAACTAATAAAATTAAAATAGGAGGAAAAAAATATCAAAATATATAAATAGCTTAGTGGTAAGGAAGTGTTTATGTATGCTTGAGGTTTAAAGTTTCAAGTTTTGTAGTTTCCACTTTGAAACTTTTTTATTAGTAATAATATCACTGGACTTAAATTGATGCCCCTTGAGCTTTGATGCCTTGGGTCGTCGCCTAGCTCGCCCACCCTTTGGTCCGGCCCTACTAGTCCCTCTAGTTTTCCTCTTTTGCATTCTCGTCCCAATTCAATTAAATTAAAAATATCTCATTTCCCTTTTTTATTTTTATTTTTTGTTGCAATAAAATCATATTTATTGAGTATCAACATTATAGTCCCTTTATGCCGTTTACTCTTTAAATTTCTAACATTCAATAATTATTTATAAATCATAAATTTTAGAATGTTACAACTCTCTCCCACTAAAAAGGGATTTTGTCCTCGAAATCAATCGCCATTGAATATTTAGGGGTCCATCTCCATATCTGATTCCTATATAAGTTCTGACCCTTTGTGGAATTTCCATTTCATTAAGACCAATTGGATGGTCTTGCTCCACAACCTCTTCATTTGTCCAAGACCTGAATCGGTTCTTCGAGATAAACCCGTTTTTTATTTCCATTTCTCTCAAAGCCAAAGTCGCTAATTCATCAGGCATACATTTTCTCAGATTTGACACATGGAATGTGTAATAAATCATTTGTAATTCTTTGAGCAACTTCAAACAATATGCCACCATCCTACTCTTCATATTATCTCAAATGATCCTACATATCTTGGTCTTCGTGTTTACTGAAGTGCACCACTCTTTTTCATGGTGATATTGTAGGGTCATCCCGAGCAAACCATAACCGATCTTTATATCTTATTCATTTTTGTTAACTACAATCTTCAACCTCTTGTGTAATCATAAGATCTTAAATGAGTCCTGGAGATCTATCCATGTCCATGCATGTCCTATTGCGAATGCCTCTATGGCTTTGTCTGGACATTTAAAAGATAATAGATGATGTAGACCAATTATACTATTGGTTTTCATGATTACCACTTCCTTGAAGTCTAAACATCTAACCTTCCAACAAATATCCCAATTTGAAATTGCTCCTTTTTTGGTCTTATGTCCTAGGATGGTGGGTTCCGTTCAACCTTGTTCACATCCTTTACTAAAGATTCATTTAGACCCTTGAATCTCATATCCCTACATCATATTGTTAATGATGGTGCTTTATGCATCATTACTATCCCATCCATAAATAATTTTTTCAACCTTTTGATGTAGATATTCCACTAATCTGTCGTAAGTGAGTTAACTTTGTATACTGATTACTCATTTGTCACTTGTCTTTCTTTCTCCTTTAGTAACAATACCTTTGCCATCCCATCCCACTACCAAATCGGAGTTTCTATATGTTGAAACCCGATTTTGATGGTTTCTAACATTCCATATTCCCGTGAAGGCATGTGTTAGAACTCCCTACTTAGCCCACTATTACTTTTTTAGTACTCAAACACACATAATCCTCCTTCATACCATTAATCTAAAATGTTGCTACCTCTGCTTTTATGTCAAATAACTTGACACTTCTTCTCATGCTCTTTTAGTTGGAATGATGTGTAAGCAATAACATTGCCAATTTACATAAACATATATGTACCATTATATACCACAATTGTGTTTGATGCCATCTTCAACACGATGCTCAACCCCCCTTATCATCTAAAATGCATGTTTATGGATTTAACAAATTTAAACTCCTTTTTTACTCCCTAGCCAAGCTCCCTTTAGCGTAGCTATCGAGGAATCTCAAATGAAACTTATATTAATTTTCTAAAACCTTAAGCTTCATATATGTAATATTGCCCTTGGCATTGTCAGTTTCATTATTGCCTGAGTCTTGGTTGAAACCAACTGGACCCTACTTTCATAACCCATAAAATTTTAATTTCCCAAGTTGTTCCCTACCAACTTTGGCACAATCATCACACTGATGCTCCTCTAACCCTTATCTAATGCAAGTCATATCTTTTATCTAATCTTAGGCTATAAACCTGACTTGCCACATTAGTAACATGTCGAGCACATGATCTTGCATTCACTTCATTAACGTTTCACTTAATTATTGTTGATTGGAATATTTGATTTCTCTGTTCGTTGATCAACATTCTTTTTGTCGTAAAATGCTTGGATATTTCAAGACCCTTGCTTGGATTGTCCATGTCACCTTCATCTTCTTCCTTCTATAGCCTTATAGTTGTTTTCCCTGTTATTTTTCCCACCTCTATAACATGTATAGATGATGATCAAACAATCAAGACTACACATTATTTGATGTCTAACTTCAGTCCACCTACCGTTGGTCTAGCTTGATATCTTTGTGAAATGATTCACATATTTTTGTATTTTCTTTGATCTACCCTCCAATCCCACACTCTAATTCTATGTTTTCATCCTAAACCCAAGGATAGTACTTGTATGACACATCTATCCTTCAACTGATCCCACAGTAAAGATTCTCGCCAACTTTCATTCTTACCTCTTATTTCATGAGACAACAATGTAATATGGCGATATACGTCACTTTCTATCAGGATCATTGTTGTCGTAGATCTTGAAACCACTATTCATCATCGTGGTTCGATTTACCCAACAATTGGACTTTCCTTTAACTTGAATTTATTGGAGTTTGTACTAGTGAAGGTCATTTTTCCTTTTTAGGGATCTTGGGTGGATTAACCCCCCCATCCTCATCAATACTATTCTTACGTGGTCTTGTCCCAAATTTTATGTTTGTCATATAGGAATGCATCCAACAAACATGTGCAACCCTTTTACTGACATCCCCTTGACCATGTCTCATCACATTGGTCTGTACCATAGACCAGCCGTAACTTCTACAGTTGTTAAAATTTTCATACAGACTAAACTACATTTATACCCTTGTGTTAACATCCTTCTCAGTTAAAGCCTTGACTACGACCTATCATTGCATTAAGCAACATGGCTAAATGTGCATTCCCATAGCTCCCTATAGCTATCTTGATCGATATCTAAGATTCATACAATATGGGGGTAAATGAAATTTTCATACTAAGTTTATAGATATAGAACTTAATTTAAGTATTATTAATCGTTAGTATTAATAATGATCCATTCCATTGTTAACCCATCATATCTTCTCCACCCTGATCTCATCATCACTTCCCTTTTATAAAAACATACAACATCTAATAAGTCCTTGTATAATCTGGATATTGACACCAAGGCTGACGAGTTTTTGGTCATTCCCGATACTAGTCCCTCCAATACATCTAGTACCATGTTCCCCAATCATAACACTATTTGATTGTGTCTCTATGGAACTTCCATACGTTCCATAGTCTCATGCCCCAATGGTATAAGAGTGATTACACATACATCTCTTATAATGGCCAATTAGATGGGTGACCAGGTCACCCACCCTTACCCATCACATATAGTATATGACTTTTCATCATCACATCGGTCTCTTTTCATCACAAATAAATTTCCCATGTACATTTAATCATATTGAACATCCTCACAAATGTTGTCTCTTAGAACCATAACCCTTTTAATACGCTAACTGACATTGGCCTCATGCTCTTTTCAAAATCACTTGTATATGTCCCCAAGAGCACCATTACCATCACAAATGTTTCTTGTCAACCATATAGGTGCTCCATTTTCTGAACTCAATGTTTAGCAACCCTATAACCACATACGTTTAGCACCTCCTCAACAAACGTAATCACATAAAAATTTCTTAAAATGGTAACAGAATCACTCAAATACTAAAACTCATGTAGAAATCACATAAAAAGTTCTTAAAAACTAGAAAATATCGATAACATCATTCTTCAAATCCAGAAAATTCTGAAAAATAAAAACACCCGATTTTTACTAATTATCATAAAAGTTTTCGAGAAAAAACTGTTATAAAAGAATATCCTTTATAAAATAATAGGATTTTTATATTCTCCATAATTAACGCATAACATGTACAATGACAAGCTTGCCCTTATTATAAAAAGAAAAAGAAAAAAATATTTGATTGGTTGATTTCGGTTTGTACAATTTATATGAATATGTGTGTTTTGTATTTGATCGCTCCGCTATTTATATTATTCCTTTTACCTATTTAATGGGGAAAGGAAAAAAGGATAAAAGGACTAAAATGATCTTTAACTTAACTAATTAAGTTAATGAATATATTTAACAAACAAATTGAATACCACATGACCAAATCCATAAATAAACATAATATCAAAGGACCCTAGTCATAAAAAATATCAAAACACAAGAAACAAATCCATAATTCAACCTCATAATTGTTGTTTACAAAATTTTGTAAATTAAATTTTCTAAAATGGTACTTTGTAAAATATCTTTTGTAATTCGACTTTCCTTTTCATAGAATTTGGAAACGTAAAAAAAAGGTCAAACAATGCCTAATTGTCATATATAAATAAAAGTTGCACGAAAAAGTAATTCAAGATAAGTCAATTAGGATAAATACATGACAAAAAAATTGATTGGCTCAAAATATTCGTAAGTAAGCTAGAACTCGTCGCTAATGGAATAGTTAGAGAGAAAGGATTGTACACAAAACCCATTGGAATGGGTGGACGAAGGAAAATGAAATCTAAAATAAAAATAAGTCAAAGTCAACTTCGTTTACCACTACGTTCTTTCAGGGAGGGGAGGGGAGGGGGGGGGAATCCCTAAAAGGCCTTGGTGATTCTCCAATTTTGAAATATGAAGATAGAAAACCATATTTATTCCAAACTTCACTTCCATAGTCTCGTATTCATGTTGTCTTCAATTCCCTGTATGTTCAGATTAAACATACCAATAGTCACCAGATTCATATGAGCTACTGAGGAGTAAGCAATGATCTTCTTAAGATCGATCTGTCGAAGAATGATGATGAGTAAAGATCTGCCCCGGCCATGTCTTGAGAGCTACGTCCTAAGACAACCAATCTCTTGTTTACGTAGTAACTTTTATATGACAGTCACTTGACCATATGTAAGTTTGAATTTACCTTTCATGAGGGTCCTCACTACCCTATCATAATTGTCCATGCAAAGGTCCCTCTATTGACATTCCTATATTTCAACTGAATGTCTTCCTTATAGTTTAAGTATAGGCACCTATCAGCTACCACTTGTAACACCTCAAACAAAAGAAAACACGACAAATAGCATAATATGTGAAATTGATGCCAATTTCAGCGAGTAAGCAATAATTCAATTTACATCCCACGAGTTGAAGCATATAAAAGTAAGGCCAACAACTGAGATCTATTACAAAACTAAGGAAGGTCTCGAATTAAACCACTAACTCCATTTTGCAATGAAAATCATAGCTTGCCTTTCCCTTTGGACACACTCTCCACTTGGTACTTTCTAGAAACAGGGTTTCAGTTTTACAAAGCAAGGTTAGACCAAAAGGTGTAGTGAATTTCCTCTATATTCACCTTAACATACCACACAATAACAACAGAACTAGTTGAATTAACAATTTATAAATGATGTAGACTCGAATGACTATATACACACCCGATCATCATTACATATTGGTTGCACGTCCTTCATGCACACCTGTGACATTAAATATCAGTTATATCCACTTCTGCTATACAAGATGATCACTCCACCTTCCTAACAATAGACACACTTAACACATGAGTAAATGAACTACACATATATGTAAGCATGCAACTCTAATCATATATAGTTTAAAACAAATTATAAATTAATTTAACCTTTCCATAAAAGAGCATTGAGAGAACTCACAAAATTAGTGACTTTTGGGTTATTACAATAAACACACTTGAAACATGAGTAAAGGCTTCCAAATTATTGAATTTTTTGGGTTATTACAACACTCCTCCCTAACAGAATTTCATCCTTGGAATTCTTCAGGCGAATAAGTGCGGATACCTGGTCTTCAATTCAAGCTTGGGTTCCCACGTTGCTTCTTGCCCCTTATGATATCTCCAATAAACTTTCACAAGTTCCACTTCGTTGTTACTAAACTTTCTAATGTTAAGATCCACAATCAAACTTCTTTGCAAAATTTAACTTCTAATTCACTCGAATATCTCTTGCAACAAGATTGCCATGCCCACTTCAGCTAAGCACTTTTTTATATTCGAAAAATGTGAAATGTGTTATGAATGCCTTGTAATTTCTTGGGCAAATCCAACTTTTAGAATATGTTTGAAATCAATTATGTTTTTAGTCTTTCTATATAACATTATTTGAAGAAAAAATATGTCTCATAAAAACAAGTGTCCTGTAAAAAAATATTCACAGGGCATTTTTCAAATAATATCCTATAAATAAACTAATATGACACTTATCTTCAGAAATATTCGAAAAAACTTGTTAGGAACACCCCCCCCCCCCCCTCAAAAAAAAAACTTCTTATCAACTTATTGTAATACTTGCATATAGAAACAAAATTGTTTGGTCATACAAACTTAAGTCTTGTAAAACAATATGTTAAAACATTTAGACATCTAACGTCCAATTTTGTTATGCACATACCGAAATCCTTTCACATCCGTTACGTACTTATGTTTCAAATTGTTTTTTACAAAACTAACATATATCATAAATAAACTAGTATCAAACGATCAATCATATAAATTTCAACCACTGCATTTTATCACTCGAAAGCATTATAAAAGGAAATTTTGTTATACCATTGAAACACTTTAATTGATTATACATACAACCCACATTACACCATATACAAAGATATATAGAATACCCAAGATGTTTAATAAGACTGCATTTTCTCTCTATCCTTAATCAAGTAATGGCTTGCTATACATACAGACATATATATATATATATATTATATACACACATGTATAAATTTATTGAAGGATGATAGTATTTTTCACGAGCTTAGACGATATTTTGGGGGCAACGTGGGGCAATCTGGAGGGACCGGTGGCCTCTTGTCTTTAGGGCCACAAGTGAAGTAACAAAAACACATGTATTTAGATTCACGTTGATGACAAGCTCCATGCCTTGCGCCTTCCCAATCGATACATTGTTTGTCGCACTTTTTTGTGTCAATGCACAATCCGAACCACGTCTTGCTTGGTTCTTCACATATTTTCGCAATTCTAATCGATTCTATTTATCATGTCAAACAAAAAAGTAATTCATTGATATGTTAAGTTAATGAAAAAGATAAAATATTTGTTCGTCACATGTATTAATGAATAACAAAAGTACTGATTACCATTAAAGTTGTTGTTTATGTCACGTCTGAGCTCTTCGGCTTCGAACTTATCTCGTGGAGGGATCCTACATTCAGGAGGATTAGGTTTCCCGCCTCCAGGTGGAGTTGGTTTTCCATCTTTAGGAGGAGGAGCTGGTTGCCCGCCTTTCGGTGGTGGAGGAGTCGGCTGCCCGCCTTCGGGTGGCGGAGGAGATGGTTGCCCGCCTTCGGGTGGTGGAGGAGATGGCTGCCCGCCTTCGGGTGGAGAAGGAGCCGGTTGACCACCTTCGGGAGGTGTTGGTTTCCCTCCTTCTGGTGGAGAAGGGGACGGTTGCCCACCTTCGGGTGGAGAAGGGGCTGGTTGACCGCCTTCAGGAGGTGTTGGTTTCCCTCCTTCTGGTGGAGAAGGAGCTGGTTGCCCACCTTCTGGTGGAGGTGTCGGTTGACCTCCTTCGGGAGGTGTTGGCTTCCCTCCTTCGGGTGGAGAAGGAGCCGGTTGACCGCCTTCGGGAGGTGTTGGCTTCCCTCCTTCTGGTGGAGAAGGAGCCGGTTGACCGCCTTCGGGAGG
>NC_037529.1:64771386-64774882 GCF_001531365.2 Cynara cardunculus var. scolymus
TTGCCCACCTTCGGGTGGTGAAGGAGCCGGTTGACCGCCTTCGGGAGGTGTTGGTTTCCCTCCTTCTGGTGGAGAAGGAGCTGGTTGCCCACCTTTGGGTGGAGAAGGAGCCGGTTGACCGCCTTCAGGAGGTGTTGGTTTCCCTCCTTCTGGTGGAGAAGGAGCTGGTTGACCGCCTTCAGGAGGTGTGGGTTGCCCACCTTCGGGTGGTGAAGGAGCTGGTTTACCTCCTCCAGGAGGTGTCGGTTTCCCTCCTTCTGGAGGAGGAGTTGGTTGCCCGCCTTCGGGTGGAGAAGGAGACGGTTGCCCCCCTCCGGGAGGTGTCGGTTTCCCTCCTTCTGGTGGAGCCGGTTGACCACCTCCAGGAGGCGTCGGTTTCCCGTCTTTAGGTGGAGAAGGAGCCGGTTGTTGTCCTTTTGGCGGAGGAGGAGGCTTCTTCTTACCTCTTGGTCGACAGTCATAATAACAATAGCACATGTATTTTGATTCACGTTCGTGACAAGCTCCATGATTTGCATCCTCCCATTCTATGCACTGTTTGTCGCACTTACGTGTGTCAACGCATTTTCCAAACCATGTTTTGCTTGGCTTTTCACATATATCTCCGTTTACGATCGTTATTTCTATTCACATCATAATTAAACATGAAATTAAATTAAAGCAAACCTATTTAATTATAAATATTTAAGACCACGAGACATAAAATATTTATTAATTTGTCATATGTATAATTGAGTTATATATATATATATATATATGTGTGTGTGTGTGTGTTAGTTTAGTATAACCCTCATTTATTTAATTGATAAGTAATAATAAGGAGAAACGAGAAAAATCATTCTTAACATAATATTTTTACTTGCAATAAACCAATTTCTAATATAAAAATGTTAAAACTATAAAACACCACTAGGAAACCTAATTTTGCAAAAAAAATAAAATAATAATAAATTAAACTAAAATTTTATTTTTTGTATAAACTAATGACGGCATGTTTCGGGGAGTGAATAATTTAGGAAGCCATTAATATTTTGCGGTCAAAGAACTACACTTTTTAAGATTCGTGAACATGAATAACATCATATCGCTCATCCCCCTACAGACAAATATATAGGGTTGAGTTTCAATAAGAAAGAGGGTTAAGATGAAAAACATAAGAGATCTTCATCCTTGTATGCACATTACGATGAAATGCACCGAGATGCACCAGATCAATCCTTGTATCAAACGCGATTCATGGGTGAGTTTGAGATTAAAGTTGATCAAAGGTGCAGATCTCTTATTATGCTCCTCACTTTAACTTTTTTTTTCAAACGATTCTTCGCCTATATATATATATATATATATATAGAGAGAGAGAGAGAGAGAGAGAGAAAGAGAGAAATATAAAAGTTGTAGGTTATGAATTAGGGGACAAATAAGAGCACGACATGTGTTGATCACCAGATGTCCACCTTAATTATGAATAATGAAGATGAACATTCATGAACACCATTCATGATCCATAATAAGTTAATAAACTATTCATGATGAATAACCTGTGAATGTATGAGACAAGTGCCGCGCTCTCCTTTATCTCACAGTTTAGTTCATAACCTAAAAAACTCGTTTGCACTGAACCTGCCTACATACACACACACACACATATATATATATATACTTATATATATATATATATACACTTATATATATAGAGAGAGAGAGAGAGAGAGTTGGATCATACGAGAGCATATTGTTTTCGTGAGAACCGCAATACCACAAATACAACAATGAACTTTCATAGCAAAAACATTGTGAATGTAAACCTTCACAGTATTTTTGTTGTGAATTAATGTTCGATATTTTTTGTACCTTTATAATGTTATGTTGTGATATTTCAGTGTTATTTTGTGGTGTGTTTAGAACTCAATCCTATATATATACATGTAATGATGATTCATTGTTAAATTATTATAATTGAAGAAAAACATTGAGAAATGAAAAGTAAAAGATGGAGATGGAGAGAAGACCCAAGATAGCAAGAAGAAAGAGGATAGTTAGGAATCCAAAGGGATTTTTTGGCATTTTTTAGTACGTAATGAGGAAGTGGAATCAAGAAAGGTGGTTACGAGTTGACTAAAAGTAGTAGAGACTATTGGGGGTATTTATAGAGGAATTGAAGGAGCTTCAAGAATTAAAATATGCACCCTACGTGTGTGTGTATATATACACACACCCCATATTAATCACGATTCATATATGGGTTTGAGATTGAAGGTGATCAAGGATCGAGATTCCATCTTATGCTTCTTACTTTAATTAACTCTCGTACTCACACGATCATTCGCCTTTATATATATATATATATATATATATATATCCATAGATTATTTTGAGAAGTGATAATATTTGAGAAGTGGTAATATTTGAGAAGTAAAGAAGTGATCTTAGGGTTGGGTTCTCGCGAGAATTGTGTGAGAAGCATAAGACGGTATCTCCATCCTTAGATGCACATTAGTAAGAGATGCATCAAGAGTACATGATCAATCCCCGTATCAATCACGATTCATGATGGGTTTGAGATTGAAGGTGATAAGGGTCAAAATTATTTTTTACACTTCTCGCTTTAATTAACTCTACTTTTCATACGATCATTAACACACACAAACACACACACACACACACACACACACATATATATATATATATATATAGACAGAGAGAGAGAGAAGGGGGGGAGGCTCAAGGAAAAACCCTAAGAACACTCTTGTAACATTTCATCTGGACGATATGAACATATCCATACAAGTAATTGAAGTTGTTTTTTTGGTTTTATGCATGTGTGCATATTATGCACATGTGCATACCGGAAAAATTGCTTCCAAATTACTTGTACGCACATGTGCGTACCGTCCAGATGAACGGTTAATAGGGTGTTCCTTAGTTTTTCATTTTTTACAGGTTTGTGGACCTTAACCTATATATATATATATATATATATATATATATATATATAGACTTGGGATCATGTGAGACCAAAGGTTTTTCATGAGACCCGTAAGACCAATTCTCAACCCTCAGATTAGATCTACAATACGACACTTCTCAATAATCACAAAAATGTCATCGTGCAACTTTAGACCATTAGATCATTAGCTTATAAAGTTGATCAATGAACATAAATTGATCTTACGGGTCTCAGGAAAAACCCTTGGTCTCACGTACCCAACCCTATATATATATACACCATATTATAAAGCATTTGACAAAAACTATTAAAAACCACTTTTTATGCGTAAAATACTGTTTATTAATGTATAATACTTAAAACTCAATATTGCAAGTAGATTGTGCGTAAGTACAACTTATTAAAGCTCTATATCTGAATTCGTGTAACTAACTGCAGATAAACATAATCAAATACATGATAAACATCTCATTTTAAATATAAAAAAATCTAAAATATAATTAGGATTATCATTGAGTTCTAACATAATACTTAATTATTATCTTTATA
>NC_037529.1:64776267-64777311 GCF_001531365.2 Cynara cardunculus var. scolymus
AAACCCAAAGATGCAACATTATTGGTTGATGTGGGTTAGCAAAGTTTGCACAAAATATTGGGTTAGTATTTGAACCACCCTCTATATATATATATATATATACTTGGGATCATGTGAGACCAATGGTTTTTTGTAAGACCCGTAAGACCAATTTTCAACTCTTGGATTAGATCTATAATCTGACAATCTAAACATTCATAAACGCCACGAGATTTCTCAATAATCACAAAATTGCCACCGTGCAATTTAGACCGTTAGATCATTAACTTATAAAGTTGATTAACGAACATAAATTGGTCTTACGGGTCTCACAAAAACTTTTGGTCTCACGTGAACCCAACCCTATATATATATATATATATATATATATTAGAAAGATACTCGTGTAATGTAGCAAGATACATCTTTATTTAATGTTTCGTTTTATTTTATGTGTCTGTTGATATAATATGGTTTATGTGGTTTTGAGAAAAATAATATTTTTACTTTTGAATAAAAATAAATTTGAAGTCATTATAAAAATTTGAAAAACATGTATCGATATTAATATCAAATTAACTATTTAAAAGTTCTCGTTTTTTTGTATAATTTCTTTAATTCTTTTTTTTAGTATGTAATTTAATTTTTGTCAAATAGTGAAGTAATTTAATTTTTACTTAACAATAAATTTTTTATAAAGATAATGATTCTGTTAGAACTCAATGATTATCTTAATTATATTTTAAATTTTATATTTAAAATGAGATATTTATCTTGTATTTGGTTATGTTTATCTACAGTTAGTTATAAAAATTCAAAAATGGAGCTTTAATAAATTGTATTTATGCACAATTTATTTATAATGTTAAACTTTAAGTAATATGCATCAATAAACAGTACTTCGTATATAAATAATGGTTTTTAAGAGTTTTTGTCAAATGTTTTATAATATTGTATCTATATTATATTATAAATCATTTGACAAAAACTCTTAAAAATATTTTTTTATGCATGAAGTACTGTTTGTTGATGTATATTGCTTAAAATTCAATATTACAAGTAATT
>NC_037529.1:64778151-64779819 GCF_001531365.2 Cynara cardunculus var. scolymus
GTTCTAACAAAATGTTTAATTATTATTTTTATAAAAAATTATATTATTAAACCAAAAAATAAATTATTTTGTAATTAAATCTAAATTAAATTATAATGAAAAATTGAATTAAAAAAAATTACACCAGAAAAAGAGAACTACTAAATGGTTAATATTAATATCGATTTATTTTTTTTCCAAATTTTTATGTTATCTTCAAATTTATATTTCATCTAAAAATAAAAATATTATCGCTTTCTCAAAACCACACAAAATCGTATTATATCAATAGAGACAAAGAATAAAACAAAACATTGAAATCGATATTTATTTCGCTGCATTGCACGAGTACCCTTCTAATATATATATAGCCATAGGTATTTTGAGAAGTGATAATATTTGAAAAGTAAAGAAGTGATTTTAGCTTTTCATACGGTCAAGATCATATTTGACTGGTCAAAAATTGCTACTGTGACTGGTCAAAATTTTCGGTTATGCAAAAAATAGAGGGGGTAGTTTTATTACTTCTAAAAATAGGCGGCAAATGGGTCATATTTTGTAACTTTTAAAAATAGGCGGCAAGCGGGTACACATATGACCCGTTTGCCGTCTATTTCTAAAAAAATTACAAAACTACCCCCATATTTTCTACATACCATTGCGAGGATATGATTACTTCTTACTTTTCAAATATTTATCACTTCTCAAATGAACTTTCCCCCCTCCCACACACACACACACACACATATATATAGGGGTCCAATCAAATGAAAACTAGATAGTTTGTGGTAACTGTGAGGTCTAATATGAACTAATCATTTAAGATAATTAATGTTATTTACTAAAATAAAACAAAAGGTAAATTAGTAAATTATATTGATTATTCAATTTACTTTAATTAGTTTAATTATATATATATATATATGTGTGTGTGTGTGTGTGTATGTATATATATATACACACACACACGGACACAAGGGACCAAATCCGGTGGGCTTCTCCGGGATCCACCACCACTCTGGTGACCTCTTCCGGTCATCTTATCTTACCAAGACGTCGTCTCCGATGATCTACCACTAAACACCCACCTGTGAGCATTCTCGACATCTGCTATTACAATGGTACCACAGTTGGTATCACAGTATTAGCAAAGTTTATTTGGTGTATTTTGGGTATCACATTGTGTGTATTTTGGATATCATATTATGTATATTGGTTGTATTATAGGTATCACATGGTGTTCGTCGGAGACCTGAGGTAAGAGAGAGAGAGAGAGAGAGAGGAGATAAGAAATTTACAATACCTAAAATGCCCTTTAATTATAATTTTAAGTCAAATTATCAAAAATATTAGTTTTCCAATTTATCCATTGATTTGTGATTGAGATTGGATCTCACAGTTATCACAAACTAATCAGTTCTTCCTTGAATGGACCCTTATCTAGACTATCTTATAAAACATTTGGCTAAAACTCTTAAAACTCTTAAACTCGTTCATCCCTAAACGATTTCATCTCTATCCGATTTTCATCCCATATCTGAATTCGTGTAACTAACAGCAGATAAACATAATCAAATACAGGATAAACATTTCATTTTAAATATAAAAAATCTAAAATATAATTAGGATAATCATTGAGTTCTAACAGAATACTTAATTATTATCTTTATAAAATGTTATATTATTAAA